>NC_084981.1:24022107-24252107 GCF_963691925.1 Scomber scombrus | reverse complement strand
ACACACACACACACACACACACACACACACACACACACACTCAGAAACTCACTCACGGATCAGCAGCTCACCTGTGGAGACTGAAAGCTTCTGCTTCCTCTCGGGGAGAACTGGGCAAACATTGTTACACACATAAACTGTCTCTCTCTCGCAGACACACACACACACACACACACACACACACATACACACACACACACACACACACACACACACACACACACACACACACACACACACACACACACACACTTCTTTCTGAATAACATAGGGGAGCGAGTAGAGGCAATCTGTTGCTCAAAATTGATAAAGATATGTGTTGACGGCTGGTGGTTTTTAGCTGGTAATGCCAACACATCTTCATAATTAAATGATTGCATAAGTAATTTATACTGCACACTCCAGGATGACCCACAGGAGCATCTTTTAAAAAATATGCCGCCTCTATCTGTGCTTTCCAAATCCATTACAAATCACTGTTAAAAAATAATGATGTTTTATGGTGTGACCGCTGTGGTTAAGTTCTGGTTAGGTTTAAACACAAAAATCACTTAGTTAGGGTTCATGGAAAGATCATTGTTGATCACTTGAAACGTGGTGTGGGTTAAAGTTACTATACTTCCTTAAAGTTAGGCAACCATTATCGTCATGGACATAGTAACCATAGTTACTTTAAAACAAAAAGTGAAACAAGAGGTACATGGTGTCTGTCATTCAATGTAATTATGTGTCTTTTATTTTAACCTATACTATATTTGGCTGGCTGGTAGTGGCCGCTGATTATCAAATAACCTAAAAGCACAGACGTGTATTAAGTGCTCATGCATAGTAATGTTGAGCATTTCAACTATTTTGAGCTATTTTTGGACTGAGAGTCAAAACCTGTTTGCCTAATTATCGTTTGCTAAGAACTAAGCCGAAGTTAAGCCGGCAACCACATATCTGACTTTTTAACTGCTAAATGCTCCATTATGCTCACTAAGGCTTTGTCATTCTGTTGTTTAGTGCTGGACAGGGAGTGTCAGCTGCCTGCCTGCTGCCACAGTTAATGAGATTGGTGAGAGTGAACCAAAACAGTGGAACAGTGAAATATTTTTTTCTTCAACTGTTCAGATGTTTGTTGATTGATGAACAATAATTCCTTATTACTGTATTATTTATTATGTAAAAACTTGTGAATATTGTAAAAATGCAGCTCTGAGATTCATAGATATTCTGTTTTCATATTCATATAATCAGAGTTACGTTCACATCAAAGTAAATGTAACACACATTTATTTCTATGTCATTATACAATGAGTGAGGTAGGAATATATGACTTTAATAATAGCTAATTTAAGAAAATTCTCCTTTCTTAACAAAATACTGCAAACTGTAAAATATTTTTTATTTTAACAGTACCTCTATACCACAAGTAATATAAAATACAGCTTGTCACAGCATGTTTAGTTTAGTTTGCAGCAGCCATGTCTGATACACACATACCGTATAGATTAATGCTACTAAATTACTTCAGCAGCCTCATTCCTGTATAGCAACAGAGTCATTTGTTTTCTTTATCATATGAATCACTGACAAAAACAAGAATACTTAGGTCAGGATGTCTCACAGCAGTTGTGACACTGAGTCAGAGAACAGTGAAATCTTTGAGAGAAACAATGACACCGAACTGCAAGGATCTGTTTTTTTCACACAACGCTGAGAATGAAAGTGTAAGACAAAGAGAAAGTGAGAGACAAAGTGAGGAAGGACAATAATTGAATCTCAGGAAAACACTGATCTGTAGAATCAGTTTCATATACACCATGTTTTCCTGTCATCTAGTGAATAGAAAATACATCTTGACACAACACACAGACAGGTAATGTGAAGAGAGTAGGGGATGACACCAACAGGACACACATGACTTCAAATTTGGACATCTCCTTGTGTGACCCACAATATACAAAAATGGAAATAAAATGCTTTTTTTTCTTTTTCATGTTTGGGCAACTGATACACAATTTTATGTATGCAAATGTACACATTTCACCTTTATTTATTAAAAAAATATCAAATATCAGCACTTAAACATGTTGTTGTATTCATCATATACTATAAAATGTTCTCCTTGACCATAAAATAGTGATTGTGAACGTCTGTTTCCCATAAATAAACAGAATACACTCTGACAGCTTTATTAAGGATTATCAAACACTTGTTATTGACTAACAGGGAATTTATGAATGTGAATTGGTGCAGAGACTAATTATGAGTCAGAATATAAACAGTATGTAAGGGTTGAGACCTAATCTGTTAAATTTCATATAGAAATGTGTTTGAAATGTTAAGCCTTCATCACCTGAGCTGCTTTTTGCTGAGAAATCAGATCAACTTTGGCATAATCTTCATTGTACATACACACAGCATCTATATGGTTCTCTTACTCAGCAGGCAAGTACTTCTCTCAGTGGTACTGAGCAGGTACATGCCAGCTTCACACACATAAACACACACATGCTCACATACACAGAGGACCATATGCTGTATGCTGTAGCTAGAACTGTCCCCTGTGCAGTTCACACTGGACCTACAGTACCTGTGCCTGATTGCTGCTGCTGAAAATGAGTTTAATTACAAAACAGGTTGGTCTTCTTAAGAGGTTTTACGTCATGCAGGTTTTGTTCTGGTTTTTGTCAGGAAAATGTAAAATTGCGATTTTAATAGTTTTAATGAATCTGCTGTAATTTTTCTGGTGAAAACACTCATTTGTGGAGTGATAGTTACATAGATTCAGTGTTTAAGTAAACATAAATTCAGCTTCATGAGTAATAGAAGTTGCATAATTGAAAAATGTATTTGTGGTGGAAGGTCTGTATATTGTTATCTAAAAAAAATCAAACTTACTCATAGTAGGAAATTGGTTAAACAGTTAAAACAATAATGTTCGACTCTGCTTATACTCCCTAACCAGATCTATTTTATATGAAACAGGTCTGTTTTATATAAAAACAGACCTGTAGTTAATCAGCCTGATTCAAGGGAGAAGGGCGGGTCCATGGAGACAAAGAGAGAAGGAAGGAAAAATAAGAGAGTAAGGAATCAGAAGAATGAGGAAAGACTGAATGTATTTTAATAATACAAGAAATATAAAAACTTAATGATAGCAGCAGTATGCAGTTAATCAATCTGTTACACTTCCACAGAGCAATATCAGCATTGACTGACTTAACAAATATTTATGGATTTAATATTTTAAGGTTCATTTTTGTGATGTCTGAATGTCACAAAAAAACGGGCGGCAGACAGATAAACAGCAGCAGCTGTGTCACTCCCATGAGTCTCAGAGGGGATGAATTATTTTCTCTCAGCCACACCTAGCTAGCACACACATGTTAGCAGAGCACATACGTGTAAAACACCACATTCATTATCTGGTGTGAGTTTCTTTGCGGAAACACAGACACACACTGCAGAGGGTCACAGGGGAGCAGAGGAGCTTATAACTCCTGAGAGACCAAACACACAGAGATTTACAGTACAGTGTGTTACAGCACCTCTGAAACACCCTGCCCTGCCCAGAAAACACTTTCCCCTGTCTCTAATTTTCACCTCAACATGCCTTTTTGGCAAAAATGTCCAAGGTCAGTTTTCTCAAAGCAAAATAAAATAGCATGAAAATAAAATTAAAAAATGTAGCTGTCCTCAATCCTTTGGTTTGTGTGCATGTGTGGAGGTGTGTGAGGGTGTCAGGGAGAGATTTTATGTAAAATTCAGATGAGTATGTGTTGAGAAAAAGGGTTGCTATTATCATTTCAAAATGAAATCCATCTGCAAAGAGACCAATAATGTTTAATTGTAAGGATTTGATGACTCACCCAATGGTAAAACACAATGCACATTGCACACACCCCATAATTATCATGCTTTTTGTGTTTTTCTACTATTTTCTATCATTATGATGTCTGATGTCTGGGTTAAATATGTTCAAAGGTCCAAAACTTGAGGTGAACAGGATTCTGATTGCTCCGTTTGCAATGTTAAGTGAAGAGAGGCTGCTTGAAGGGCCAATATATAAGATAGTATCGTTTTTTAAACTGTTAATCATGCAAAAACACTCCATTAGAGCCCTATGAATAAAAATATAGACATGAAACCGTGTCTGTTATGTCATCACTTAATAAATAAAAGAAGACACTGAGGTAACCAAATCTCCAGGTGGGTCACAGGTGTCTTTGCAGTTAGTTGTAAACCATCAATCCTCCTGTGTGTCTGGAATAAAAAAGGATGTCAGTTCTCTAAATCAGTTGTTGAGATTTTTATTTAGAAATGTTTGTTCAGTCTGGCTTGCTTAGATAAATGACAAACAAGTGATGAATTAATTAAAATGTTTAATTAACCGAGCAAGTTAAAGAACACATGCTGATTTAAAAGTTTGACGTGGTAACAGGTCACATTTAAAGTACTATTTCAGTGCCTTATATCAGCACTCTGTGTGAGTGTGTATGATGAGCAGTGGGTGCAGTGGACATTAGGTCTTTCTGACTGAGCCTTGTCCTCACATCCAGGTTAAAATAGCTCTCCCTCTCTCTCACACGCACACACATTTAGCAAAAAACCACAGACACACACTCTACCACTGCTTTAAAATAGCTGTCATGTGGGCACACACACTCACACAGGGCAGCGATAGAGACAGAGAAAGTGCACACGTAAAGAAAAAAAAAGGAAGACTTCGATAAGAAATAATGGGCAGCAAGGCAAACCTTTAACTCATCATACACACACACACACACACACACACACACACACACACACACACACACACACACACACACACACACACACACACACACACACACACACACACACTCACGATTGCAGCTCTGTGGTTCCAGACTGAGTTAACCACCGTGCTGATCGAGTTACACTGATTTACTGCTTCCTATACCCCCGTCATCATCTACCATTAGCTCCATATACACAGCCTGTGATTTTATAATTCTGTTTTCTATTTAGTTTTATTCTATTTTATATCTTCTATTTTCTCTCTCCTCTCTCTGGGTTGGGGGAGGAGGTTGGTAGAAACCTGACCTCGGGGGCTGCTGGAGGAGGTCATCAGGGAAGTGTTTTGGGAAGTGTTTGGGACTGGGTGTGTGTGTGTGTGTGTGTGTGTGTGTGTGTGTGTGTGTGTGTGTGTGTGTGTGTGTGTGTGTGTATGTGTGTGTGTGCATGTGTGCATGTGTGTGTGTGTGTGCATGTGTGCATGTGTGAATGTGTGCGTGTGTGAAGAACAAAAGGAGGCTGCTGACTTTATTGATTCCTGCTGGGTAAGACTTCATGTTGGTGGTGAAACATGAGGAATTATAACATAGATTTAAAAAATAATTTACATTAAGTTAGGCGTATTAGTGGCATATTTACCATGTATTACAATATACTTATAAAAGCCAAACCATGTGGTGAGATTTACATCATGTGGTTCTGCATCAGAATGAGAGAGAACAGGGTTTGTGAAGAATGCTGATACACTGCTGATATGAAATTTAGGTCAACAATTAGACTAAAAGACTTTTGTATCTTCAAATGAATCCAGTTTGCACAGTGTTTTAATAGAATCAGTCATGTCATTGTTATGCACAAGCAACAAGGTGACTAAAAATACATGCAGACACAACAAATGTACAATGTACAACATCTACATAAAGGTAAAACCTGTTTTTGTGAATTGTAACCAGGAAGTAGTGCAAAGGTGTGTAAGAGTGCAAGGAGTGCCAAAATAAATATTGAATAGCATCAGTGAGTCTTGGCAGTAGGAGCCTAAATTGTTATTTTATTACATGTTCATTAAAATCCATTCAAGCATCTTTCTCAAATTGTGTCACTGGGCAACAGACCAAATGATTACCGTATTTCCTGTAATACTGGCCTGGGCCTTTATTTACCTCAGCTGCAGAAGATACAAGGCCTTTATCGGAAGCAAGCTTGTATTAGAAAGAAGCCTCTATTTGAATTCCCTCTGTTTGATAAGTAGATATTTGCTCATGTTTTAGTACGAAGCCTCCGTGTTTTCTGATCTGCTTCTGTTTACTCTGTTACATTTTTGTTACGGCATTTTGATGTTAAGACAAACTCAACACTTCCTGTATCAGTGTCTAAGCGCTTGCAGCTTTTCTCCTGAATTTTCCTCTGCTGGCTGCAAAACTCTCTTTGAATCTGACATAAAATGTTCATCTGAGTGCTAATGCTGCTCAAGTTCACTTTCTGCTGTATTGTGGGAAGGGTCACATAAGGTACCTCAAATGTAGCTACTGCCATCTTGTGGCAGTGGCTGCAATAGGACAGTGATAGTTTAGACGAGTTATCCTGAACAACGAAGTGTTGAAAATGACATGATTATATTGTTGAATTTATTAAATTAACGCAGTGGAAATGTACATTATAGTATGGCATTTACATTATATAACAGGCAAGGAGTTTATCCAACCTTGTTTTTTGTCCAGCCTGGTTTTGGGGCCGACCTTTCTTTGTGGGCCCCTGGTCATTATCAGAGCTACTGTCATTTATTTGAGGAAATACAGTTAATATTAAGATCACTATAGTGCCAGATATTGTTAAAGCACCATTTTGCATGTGTTTAAGTCTATCTACCACATCACAGACGGTTTGCTATTTCACTGAGTCCCAGTTACATGAGGAGCAGCTGTGTAGCGTACTATAGTAAGAAAGGAGAGTGATCCTTCAAATCAAAGACCCCGCTTGTTCTTCGGAGGTGTCCTTGAGCAAGAGATTGACTTCTCACCCGCTCTTGGCACACTGTTCTGTAACTAATCCCCAGTCTCTGACCTCTGAAACATAAAAAGACAAATCTCCTGACGGGAGTATTAAAAAACAAAGACAGGAACAAGCCAAAGGTTATATATTTTATGAACCTTGTTGGAAGGGTGAATGATAATATTGTTGTATTTATGAATGCTTGTGGGCTGCAGAGTGTGATACAGCATATGCAGCGCTGCATTTGTGTAGGCTACCAACAGAGCAGATTTAGTTTGTGTGCTTACGGGTACCAATATATAACAAATCTGGATGTGTGCAGATGAGTGGGTGTGGAAAGCAGGCGAGTTTTTAAAGATGTGAGCTATTTTTTCCCATGTTGCTGTTACATATAAAATTTCCACTGAAGAGTATTTCCCCTTCATGTCATTGTGGAGATACTGATGAAACTGGACAGCTGTCAGCACATAAAACATCATGAAGTTAGCAGTGACATAGCAAACACACAACTTACAAACATCAGAGCTAAAACTACATAGTAGAGCTGCAAAGTGGGATAAGATGCTGGTTCCAGAGGTATTTGTATCTATGCTAGCAGCATGACTCAAAGGATGGTATGTCAGTCTGTCTGCTTGTGAATACTTCGGTCCAACACTTCAACAATTATCTTTTGAATTGCCATGAAATTTCCCACAAATATTCATGGTTCTCAGAGGATTAATCTTACTGGTTTTAGTGATCCTCAAGCACCACCATGAGGTTGACATTTATGGTTTCAAGTGAAATGTCTCAAAAACTACTGGATGGATTACCAAGAAATTTGGCACAAACATGATACTGTATGTGCATCGGCCAGTTTTGTTCTTACCACGTTCGTATGAATCAGAATCATTCTAAATTGACAGTTGCTTTTTCCGCTATCAGTAATCAGTATACTACCACACCCCAATAAGGAGAGCTCTGTTGAGGCTTGCAGCAGTAGAGAGAGCTGTCACTCATTTCAAAGAGGGCTGTGATGGTAAAAATGTAGAAAAACTTGATTGCTGCGAACCCAAACAATAGTTTCAGGAACAGAAGACAAAACAAATGGCTGGTGAACATGTCATTGCCACAATTGTTTAGAGCTTATTGTGAATCCTGTATACAGCCTGCATATCTGTTGAACCAGTTCTACGCAGTACATCTGTAGTAAAATAAAAAGAAGGTAAATGTGTAGATCTGTGAAATTGATCTAAATACATTTCTACTCCTCTGAAAGGTGCACATCATGTTTCATCTCTGTTCACAACAGGCTGTGATGTAGCAAAATCAGACCGCCCCTCCATGTGCCACCATTGAACTGTCAAGCTGTGAGGGACACTGAACAGGCTGCTGGTTCACCAGCTCTGTATATCACGGCCAAATCTGATGGGGAGAAATTAATTTGTGTCACATTCCAATATGAAAAACTGATATATATTGTCATCTGAATGAGGGAACAGGACAATTTTAACATATTAGTCATTTCATTGCATTTATGATGATGATTTATGGGTTTTGTTGTAGCTATTAATCGTGTAATTAGTAAATAAATTGTGTATTGTTGTAATTTCACACTTTTAATTATAATATATTTAGGCCCAGTCTTTTTTTCTTTTTTTAAAATAATTGTGGGTCAAGTAAGAACAACTTAAGGTAAGGAATCTCAGATGCGTGCTTAAAACGTTTGTCACCATCACTGTACTAACTGTATCATTTTGGATTTGTCTCCATAGTTACGATGAGTGTGTTGGCCCTGGTTCTCAGATCTACATACCTACAGATGACCCACCTCCTTACTCCCTGTTGGACCCCTGTCAGACAGGAGCAGAGCAAGAGGAGCAGCCAAACTACACCAGCTCAGATCCTTCTCCATACTACGGAGAGACCTCAGCCAGTGCCGCCTGGTTCTCCCCCTCCCACTACCCACTGGGATTACAGGACCAGGAGCATCAACACATCTCATCCATCTCCTTCCCGTTGGATGCAGCGCCGTCTTATGAGTCAGTGCTGGCCGAGCAGGGACAGCCCCTTCCTCTTATGCCATGTGACCTTTACAAACACCAATCAGAGAGGGGGGACGACGGCAACCCCCAGCAACCAGGGACGGACCAGATCTTGTAGGACAATTAATTTCTTCTTTCACCTTCGCTGTTGGTTGTCCCCAGTTGAATTATACAAACACTTGTGATGTGGGGCAGGAAATGGCTGTTAGGAGCAGCTGTGACACCAAACAATGGACCTTAATGAGGTTTACACATCTTCCACACAGTTGCTAACACCTAATAAGGCTGAACATATGCTGATATCAGCATCTCAGTGGACTGAAATCCAGCCATGATTCTAATTCCTCCTGTTTCTGGACAAAACAAAAACTCACATCTGATTGCGTTGACTTGTAAAGTTTCCGGAACGACAACTCCTCCCCTAAAAAAGGTTTGTCGTCCCAATGATGCTCCCTTGAAGAAAGACTCTCCTCCATCTAGTAATAACACCATTGTCTAGTTCAGTTTTTGTCACATGTTGACTGTTATTCTCTCTTTCTTGGATCAAGGATTGATTCAAGAGTCCAGTGTCATGTTAGGAGTCTAGGCTGAATTACTGCTTACAAAATGTCAACATTTATTCATCATACTGTAGATGACAGAGAGATGACTTTGTCTGTAGAAAAAAGACTTGAGTGTAAACAATATCGACGTGGTATTTAGTCTAGTTTAAGGCACACAGAGTACGCACCCCCTCCTGCTTCTTTTGGTAGGACCCTCACTCCAATTTAAATGTTTTGGATTAAAGTATACTTGCTTCTGGTGTCGTATACAGCATCCTCATCTACCGGCACACCACTGCTGATTCCCAGTCCCTGTACTTTGTAAGCATTAGGTGCAGTGTGCTGTTCTGTAGCCTCCAGTGTGGTGGTAGTATTGTAGTGGTTAGAAAGATTTTGTAATAAAAATGGTTGCGACCATAAAATCCCAACTAATTGGAAAACTACCTGGCCATGAACAGTGAATTACAAACACTCCCGGCCGCCATTCCCAGCTGTGTCTGTTAAATATTTACAGTAAACAGCTGTCATCACCAGAGAGGGGGATTCAACATGTCCACTGTTGTACAAATTGTCATTTATTTCTATCTATCAAGGGCTCTGGTGTTAATATCACTGCTGGAAACGGACCCCCAGCAGCAACATGTAGCTCGGAGCCCTCCTCCCGATGATGAGGTTGGGTTGATGCAACAGAGGAGTTACACATAAAACTGTAGACCTGAACACATTGTTCACAAGAGAAATTAATGCTTCTGCCTTTGTCTGCTTCTCTCTGTCTCGCTCTCATTAAAGAATTAACAGCACCATCACGGAAGTTTTTCCCCATTGCACTAAAGCTTCCAAAACTTCATCTAACTTAGCATCAACTGGTTTGTGCCAGCTAAAGTAATAAATTAATAGGCTAATTAAACTGATGTTAATGTAAAAAAAATGTTACTAGTGGCCACTGCTCACTTAGCCCTCTCTGAGAGAAAGCTGGATTACCAACTGGGTGAAACCATGTCCAGTATACCCGGGTTTTTTTTTTTTTAGGAAATTGCACAAAAAACTGAGGGTTGCTCAGTATGAAATGTCAGAAAATAATTAAAAATACCCAATGTACACATCAACCAGAGATGTTATGTTTAGTATTATGGAGAACTAGAAAGAATGCTAACATTTGAGGATGTTATCAGTGAATTTTTGAGATTTCTGCCCAAAAAATGACTTAAAAACTAAATTAATTAGATATCAAAATTGTTGCCAAACATTTTATGTCAATCAGTTTATCGTCTAATCGTTTCAGGACTGGTGTAAAACTATGTAAAGTGGGGGTCAATAGGGGCCCAATAATAAGCTTTTGCCCTGAGGCCCCATATGAGTTTAATCAGGCCATTCTCCCAGATGTGCTATTACAATATCTAAATGACAACATAGTTCATGTATGACTTCAAATTCAAAATGGAAGTGAAATCTTGAATGGCTGAATCCTCTGTTGAGGTTGCCGTCTTATAAGCTATATGTGAAAAAATGGTACAATTTTTTTTTTTTGAAATGCAACAATGCTGCATTAGTGACTGCATTTTACAGGGAAAAGTGATGCCTGTCACAAACATTTAGAGTATATTCAACAGACATTTATTGTCTAGGGAGTATATAAAGTTCGCATAGTGCAGTGAAAATGCAGAGGGGTTATAGATGGGAATGGTGTGTTTGTCTTCAACATTTGCATCACAGCTTCCGGTCCAGTCATAGTCATTGATGAACATTTTAATAATTCATAACCACAAACCTTTCCTGACCTAAATCAAAAGGTTTCAGTTGCCTAAACTTAACTATAGCTTAACCATAGTTACATTTAATTTTCTGCATAAGTACCGGCATCAACTTAAAGCTCTCTGTATTTTACATGAATTACCGCCCAGCGACAAAGCCAGAGCAGGAGAGTAATGTTTGAGTATTTCATGTGCGTGGAGGGAAAACCTCCTGGAGACACTAAGACCTGTAGACAACACATCACCATTCGTCACCAGTTACTGAAGCAGGAAGTCATTTGAGGCTGAGCTTTAATAACAATGCAAATGTTCATTTTTTAATTTTAAAACAATTTGTTTTTGTGTAACCTTTGTTTTCTTAATTAGAAAATGGGTCAACACAAATTTCGTATGTTTATAGGTATTTTTAATGATGCGTTTTTGTGTGTGTGTGTGTGTGTGTGTGTGTGTGTGTGTGTGTGTCTGTCTGTGTGTGTGTGTGTGTGTGTGTGTGTGTGTGTGTGTGTGTGTGTGTGTGTGTGTGTGTGTGTGTGTGCTGCGTGTGTTAAAAGATGTGCCTAATAGCCCTCAGACTGTTAGCTTGAACATTGTAGCCATATGATAATCTCAATGCAACTAATCCAGAGCTTTTTGCTGTTAAATGTTAGGTTATCATATGAAATGTTGGTTTACTGATGTGATACAGTACGGAGAATTTTAGTCACTAACTGAATCCCTTTTTAATTAGCTGTAATAATAGATTTTATTGAGGGTAAAAATTAAAAACTGCTGTTCCAGAGATCAGCTTTGTGTTATTTGGTTGCACAATTCTCACCCTTTAGTTGATTTTCACAGCAGTACTTTCAACTGTTGACCACTTGACATAATTTCTTGTTGATTATATTGTGATTACTCATCAGTACAGTCACTCTTAAACCACCTACAATGTTTCTCTTTCACACATCTTTGTCTCTCTTTTGTACGTCTGCCTCTCTCTTCCTTTTCTCTCTCTCTCTCTCTGCAGGATTCAGGGAACCTTTAAAACAGTCATTTTAACGTGCAGAGCCATTTACTTCCAATCCAATCAGCTCAAATCTGCAAACTGCAATTCATCTGCTACTGATGCACCACTTATATTCAGCTTCTCGCACTGATACCTTTTAATACATACTACAGAAATATTTTAGAAATTATTGGCGTGGAATTAAATTCATGTGAACCCTAGGCTAATTAGTCATTTGGTGATAATTGAGTCAGTGTGGATGAATTGTAAAATGGATGTAATTAGAATAGTAGTTTTTAAAGAATTTGATGTGTATAACTGGAGTTATCACATGAATTGATATTATAAAGATATTGCATTAATATAATAAATATACTAGTGCATTACCAGTCCTACAAATAGTGCATCCTACAAGAAGAAACAGATAACACCAGAATTACTTTTTTCTAATTCAAAGTAACCAGGAGACCAAAGAGGACATAGTCATTTTTGCAGTATCAAGCTTTCAATTTCACTTTAAAACCTGCTACTGATGATGGTTTTCAAGTTTTAAAAAGAAACTTGAAACTGCAGCAATGCCTGTGTCCATTTTGCCTCTTCTACTAAAACAACAATAGGTTCATTAACAATTAAATGGCTCTTTACATTCTCCAACAATCATGGACTGTGGATTGGGAATCTAAATAAAATTGGTAAAACTTCAACCAAATTCATTTTCTTAAGGTAAATAGTTTGAATTGAAATTTAGATCTAAATGACATTTAATAGTTAAGAGTTTAGTTTGATCTTTCTGAGGCTCTGAATCAGGCGTCTCCGTTCAGCTTCATATTTCTGACAATAGATCATCACATGATCAAGTGTTTCTTCTTGTTCATCAAAAGTTGCAGCCTCACACATCATGCTTCCCTAATGTCTTGTGTTCATTATGAGCAAATTGAAATCTTGATATTATTATCTTCTCTGTCCTGCATCTCATTTCTCCCACTTTTCTTTGAATTGTGCAACACCTTTGTTCCTTTCTGCAGTCACATTACTCTGATATTCAAAACAAGTTGGAAATCTGTTTTGAAGCACTTGGTGTTTTAATAGTGTTTCAGGAAAAAAACCCACTTGTTTTACACACTTATATATAAATATTTTTACAACTGTTTCAGTTTTAACTTTTTGATTAATTTCAGATTCAAGAAAGAAGCCATTATCAGTAAAATGATAAAGAGATGCTGACTGTGTACAATACAGTATATAAAAGGTAGACTCATACAGAGAATTTAAAAAAGCTATTCTAAAAATCCCTGAAGCTTCCCACTAATATGCACACACATCTCTCTGTTTTAAACCTATAGCCATTCTTGAATTATATGAATTTACATTTTATATGTATGTACACACATTTCCATGTATGTATGTTGGAAATATGCATCACAAGAAAGATCATCCCAACACCAGACGGTACTGCAGAACCACAGTATGACATTCAGCTTTTTTTCCTCCCACACACCTTTTAAATAATGTTCAAAAAAAGTACATTTAAAAGTGTGATTCTGGACACTGAATACGATATTAAGATCACCTGGGTTTACTTAGCCATGTGTGTATAAGCAGAGGAGTATTTTAATGCTTTATTAAATTAGAGGAGAGTAAAATGTAAAGATCATTGAAGTTGTCAGTATTAGAGCAAAGAGTTCATTTAAAACACTTATTCAGAATGAGTGTGAGTCCTTTAGTCAAACTAGAGAGATGTATTTTTCAGATGACTTCAGTCTAGCACATTTTTAGTCCCGTTTGCATTACATTATTTTCAGCTAGGATTTGTTGTAGGTGCGTTTCTCGTAAGTACTGTATGTAAATGGTATGTTAATGTCTGACACGTGTATCACTCCGCATTTTTCTCTCTTTTTCTTTCTCTCGCTCTCGTCTCGAGACAACAAACGTCATGTATATATTAGGAACTGCAGTTATTAATGTTTCTTTATGTTTCTGTATTAGAGATTTTGTCAAAGATTTTTTCTTCGGTAGAGAAGAGTGAATAAATCTGAACTCTTATACATCTGAGTGGCTGTTTTTTAAACACACACACACACACACACACACACACACACACACACACACACACACACACACACACACACACACACACACACACACACATTTCCTCGCTGTAATCTGTCCTAACCCTAACCCTAACCCCCTCAAATGCTCTTGCAATTTAAGCGATGACAGCCAAATTCCACAGTATGTCCACCGTCATGTTGTGCAAAAATGCATTTAAAAGTTGATCTGAAGCTTATACGAGGAATAAGTCATATCAAGTGGATATTAGTCTTTTTAGGATAAAATTCCTTCTTTGTGTTGAGCTGCAGTGGAAGTACAGTAACAAAATTGGGACTATGGCACTAAAAAGACTGTAACATTGAAACATATCTTATTGATTTGACTCATTTGGACAGCTGAAGCTTCATATTAGCTTCAGATAAACTTTGTCCCCCATTACTTACAGTGAAAGTGCATTATGAACAGATATTTTAATGGTCAGTATTAGGTGGAATGATTACAGTGAGAAAAACTTGTTTTAGTGAGAAAAACCTGTATAGTGTACAGTGTATAATCTGAATGATAAATCTATCTTAATTTATCTTATCTTATTTGGGCTCCTGACTGCAGTTTTAAGACTGAGTTGAATGAACTCATGAAACCTGTTTGAGACACTTTTCACTTACTTTTCACACACACACACACACACACACACACACACACACACACACACACACACACACACACACACACACACACACACACACACACACACACACACACACACACACACACACACACACACACACACACACAGTATATCCAAAGGAATGTAGTCATCATATGTACTGAACAAAACACAATACTGATAATTACATGTCTTTGAATGTCATGTATGTTTAGGCCCCTCCTGCATTGCCCAGTGCACTATATGCAAATTTATTTTTTTTCACTGTCATATATAACATATTACCTGCGGCAACAGCTAACCCTAACCCTGAGATGTGTCACTAGCAAAGTGGCAAAACTTGAATAGGCAAGTATTCATCCATCCATGGAATCTTTAAAAGACAAAGCTTTAAGAAGTTAAGATTAGCGTTTAGCTTGAGGCTTATTCAGACCTGTTTGTGGTGTGAGAATCAAAGCATAACCTTTCACAAGCTATTACCACTGAAACAGGATTTTCTTCTAGTTCACAATAATGGATACGGTTATGTAAGGACAAAAACATGTGGGACAAAATCCACAGTCCTCTTTATGTGCAAACATGTATTTAAAAGTTGATCTGGAGCTAATACGGAGCTTCAACTGTCCAAATGAGCCAAATCAAGTAGATAGGTTTCAACGTTACAGTCTTATTTTAATGCCACTTTCTCATGTTCATATTTAGACATTTGCATGCAGAAATAAAAACATACCATATAGAGAAAATAGATTAAATACTGAACAGAGTTTATGGAGTTGGATATCAAAGTACATTCAAGATAAATCTTTAAAAAAAAAAAAACTGAATTAATCTATTCATGTTTAAAAAGAAATCAGATGAAGAGCAGTTAAAAGTTGTTAACCACGCTCTGTGCTTTTAAATACATCTAATGACTGAGTTATCTTTGGAACCAATTATCCTCAAACTGAACAGGTTAGATGGTTGAGATTCTTTAGACACACGCCTTCAGCCTCTCAGTCTGCTATATAAGTCAGAGCCACAACTCACAAGCATCATCAACCTCAAACTTCACTGTGATAGACCAACCTACACTCTGTTGCTGGCGAGTATAATAACAGAGGTAAGTCGTTTTTTAAGATCTCTTCTTTGCTTTTACTGACTATTTAAAAGGATCATTAATCTTGATGACAAACCATAAGGCAGGTGATTGCAGTAAAGCTGAGTGCTTCCCTGATCTGTTGTTTCTGTTTGTAGAGAATGAGAGCTCAGATCGTGTTCCTGCTGTTCACCCTTGTGGTTGGGCTGAGCGTAGCGTCCACTGACGATGAAGACAGTATGTCCTCCATGTGCCTGTTTGAATAAATGTCTAATAAAACTTGAGTAGCACTGGCCAAAAACTTTGGATTTGTTACAAACATCAAATGTGTTCCAACCTTATAGTTCTTGAAGAAGAAGATGCCTTGGAAGGGATGGAAGAACCAGACGATTTGCCCGAGGATGATTTGCCCGAGGAACCTGCAAACGAACTGAATCCAGAAGATCAAGGTAAACTGTTGTGTGTGTGTGTGTGTGTGTGTGTGTGTGTGTGTCTGTGTGTGAGTGCAACTCTCTCAAGGGTAACTCTATATTAAATGCCCCTTAATTTTAGACCAATGTCAGTATGAACAGGAGGAATGATCACTTGTCAATGTTTACTATTTTAGGACAGACTTGAAAAACTGTGAGTCTGTCTTTAAAGCAAATTTCAAGTCACTCTGTAAGTGGGCTTTCATATCAAATTGAAGTGAATGAAAACCCAAAAGCCTGCCTGACAAGTAGGAAATGATTTTATGAGATGATGTATTTTTGAACTGTGATTTAAAGTGAAGTGCAGTTTTAAGTTAAAGGCCTAAAGCATGTCATACAACATTATGGTCATTTTTAAAGAACTTTAGTAGCTAAAGTTTTACGTTGACAAGTGTAAATACTTGTCCAATCTAAGCGATTCATGCACATAGCCTCACCACATTGATGCGACAAGACTGTAATCTTCTCAGTCTCTGAACAGCACAGGGATTTAGATTGTTCTTGGTGTTGCGTTAATGCCGTGGTTATCGGGGTTAGGGTTTGCAATTTATGTCTAAATGTTCAAAATTTCTTTTGTAGGGGAACTGCCTGAACCAAACCCTGAGATCGGAGGGAAATAGCTTCACCTTTCTAACCCTACACCTGAGCCCCCCCTCGCCTCGCTCCAAGGCCCCACCCACCAACAAACACACCCACACACACACCTGCACACAAACAGACACATAGACAGAAACATGCATGCACGGACATAAACACACACACATGTACACACACGCACACTTGCCCACAAACAAACACACACACACATACACATACACATACAAACACACAGACAGACACAAACACACACACACACACACACACACACACACACACACAGACAGACAGACGGACACACACACCCACAGATGTTGAATAAATAAAGACAACACTGAAGCATGTCTCTGTGTCGATTGATGATTTAAATATTTGTATTTAAGACTTCTGACATGGAACCTGAAATGAGAAATAGATGCAATTTGAGAATATGACTTTGTATGATTGTGGACAGCTTGTTGATCTCATCCCCTTTGTAATTAGATAATAAAATAAACTGAGACAATACAATAATGATTAGCATCAATAAATCTTAAGTCAATTTCTCATGTTCATATTTACATACAGAAATGAAAATTCACCATATAGCGTGAAAAGGGAAAAAAGAGAACAGAGTTTATGGAGTTGGATATCAAAGTTAATTCAAAATAGATATATAGATACAAAAATATTGAAATAATCAGAATTAAAGCATTCATGAACTGCAGCAGAAGTAATAAAGTAAAAATAGAGATTTTGGCACTAAAATGACTGTAAAGTTGAAAGATATCTACTTGATTTGACACATTTGGATGGCTGAAGCTTCATATCAGCTTCATATAAACTTTTAAATACATTTTTGCACAGAAGAGGTATGTGAATTGTGTCCCCCCATCACTTAGCCTATATTGTGAGAGCATTATGAAGGGATCTCCTAATAGCCAGTCTGAACAGGAGGGATGATTACAGCAAGAAAAACCTGTTAAAAATTGTTGAAAAATAGTGAACCTGTCCCATTTTTACATTTGAGAGCTGTAAAAACACCCAATACACATTTGTTTAAGCCTGACTTTTACTAATGTGACACACTATACAAATATGGGAAAACAATCTTTTTTTGTGTGTGAAGCTGATACACATTTTAATAAATGCAAATGCACACATTTGACCAGTGTTTATTAAAAAAAAATAAAAATCAACATTCAAACATGTTGTATTCAACATATTCTATAAAATGTTTATCTGGACATTAAAATAGTGATTGTGAATGTTTTTTAATCAAACAGAAGGATTAATTAAACATTTATTATTGACTGATGTGGGAATTTATGAATGTGAATTGGTGTAGAGACTAATTACGAGTCAGAATATGAACAGATGGGTTTAATGATAATATGACTCTTCTGAACTCCTCATGGCCTTTACCACGTCGCCCTCTAGTGGCCACATGTTGTAAGATCATATCCAAACTGCATAAACCACACACATAAAAGTTCAGTTTAATTACTTAAGTGTGATTCATGTATTGCTTTTGAGACAATATGTAGAAAACTAATGTGAAAAGTGACAGTTTCAGAAAAAAGTATGGAGGAGAAACCACAGCGCTGCACTAATGTGAACAGTGTTTTTTTGCATCAGTCTGGAGGAACTGTCATGTGATCCGTCTGCCGAACCTCAACCAGAATGTCATCCGTCATTTGCAGCCTGCTGGCCGGTTAGAGACACCCTCCTTTCTCCGGTGTCGTCCAACTGAGCCGCAACACGTCGACTTCTCTCCACCAGCGGGTTTCCCCCTCTTCATAAACTCAGCCGGAGTTTCTTAGCAGGAGACGCTGAACTTAGACAGCCGGTTGAACGGGGAGTTTCTGCAGGGGGGAAACATGCGCTCCTTAGCGGGGCTGGCTGCCATTGTGGCGGCTGCGAGCTTGTACCTCTACCTGCTGTCCACTCACCTTCCTCCGGGACGGGAGCACCTCAAGTCGGCCTCTGAAGGGGAGGACCAGGCAGTACAAGAGTTCAGGTATGGACCATGGAAAGAGACATACAGTTAACAAACAAGAGACTTAATGTAACCACAATTAACCCACTTTAAAAAAAAAAAAGTATATTAATTTAGTTGCCTTGTTTTAATTCATGTTCTAATTCAGCTGGAAGTCCCAAGTTTGGATTAGGGTCACCCTCAGATCAGCTTCAGCAACAGTCGCTTAATCAAATTTTGATTTTAGCAATATAGCCTATACAAACATATAATAAGAATAATCACACAAAGCAAAAGTGTATTTACTCATATACTTCTTCACATATAGTTAATTCAGCTGTCATAGTCTGACCACAGTAATGAGATGAAACAGCTCTTTTTAAAGTTAAATACTGGCAGTGATTCAAAGCCCTTTAGTGTTTGGGCTTCCCCCTGAATTACAGTAACATCATGTGGCCTTAAATACCCCACTGCCATGATTGTTTAACTTTTTTCCAGCCTCTGTGTTTCAAAGAACTGCGGCTAATTACATTTTTCTAATTATCATTTATGTGTATTTTGAATAACAATTACTTTCTCCCAGAGTCCAAGTAACCTCTTTAAATATCTGTTTTAATTCACAATGCTGTCAAACAGAGAA
Source organism: Scomber scombrus (assembly GCF_963691925.1). Lineage (NCBI taxonomy): Eukaryota > Metazoa > Chordata > Actinopteri > Scombriformes > Scombridae > Scomber > Scomber scombrus. Next base: position 24,232,597 of record NC_084981.1, on the reverse strand, counting down.
AAGCAGCAAATCCTCATCAACTAAGAAGCTGGAACCAGAGTGTGTTCGACATTTTGCTTATCAAAAAAAGTTGCCAGTTAATTTTCTTTTGATCTACTAATCGATTAATTCCTTCAGCTCTGTTGCTCCTTCATTGATGGACTAGTGCAGCTGTTGCCAACCTTTTTTGACTTGTGACCTCCTTTAATGAATCACTGCCTACTTATGAACTGTTACCAAAGAGTCTTTTTTTCTCCTCATTGTTTCAATTGAAGCATTTCTAAGCCACAAAGGAGATGAAAAGAAAATGGCAAAAGAAAGACAAAAACATCATTTTATTTAGCAGAAATGTGTCCTTCGTATTTATTCCTTTAATCATCTTGTGACCCCTTAGATTTAGCTTGGTGGGTGGGGGGCTGAACTAGTGACCCATCATCAGTGTTTACCTTCCTCCCTCTCCACTGGAAGAGGCTCCTTGTGAAGGGAATTAATTTCTTTTCCTCACTACTACTAATAAAATCAGTATAGCGCTGAAATATTAAACGTGTTCCCTCTCTCCTTTCTTAATTTCTCTCTACTCTCCTTTCAGTACTTATTGGACTGATCGCATTACTCGTTGGAACGTGTGTGCATGTTTCTTAGCCTGTTCAAGTGCATTCATCTACGAGTAAGAATAATACTGACTTTATTTATATAGCTAATAAAACAAGTGTGTCATCTGGACCTTTTCTAGTTTAAACACAGACCCTGCTGGGACCAGTAGTCCTCATGGGAAGCAAAGCCTGGTCCTAATGAGGGAAAACATCATTTCTGAGGTCCTGGTAAAGGTTCGGGTTGGGCATTAATTGGTTATGGTGAGGGTTTGGGTTAGGCTGTCCATATTGCATGGAGGTCAATGTACAGTAATGTCCTAACAAGAATGTGCAAACCTATGTGTGTGTTTGGTCTGTCATAGTTTACTTTTGGGTAGCCAGTTAATTAGGGACCGCTTGTCCACCAAGTCTGATTTTGGGTCAGTTATGGTTGGGGTTAAATAAGGTCTACAGGAAAGGAATCTAAGTCTATGTAATGTCCCCAAAAGTGACCATGATCTGATATGTATTTGTGTGAGTCTTGTAAGTGGTACACAGCAATGTGCAAGACAGTCAAGTGTGAGGCTGTTTAGGGATGATAAAATAACGCCGACCAAGACACACCGAAGCCAAGAGCCAAAATGTGTGTGTGTGTTTAGACCCAGTAAATTGATATTAATCTTATTATAGTGTACTTTTACTTATGAAGTCATTTGAAGGTGTCACGAGTGTACCTAATGAGATGACTTTCCTGTTTGCCAAGTCATGGGTGTGTATTTGTGTGTGCATGTTTGTGTGTCAAAAATTACCTTTTAAAAAGAAAAGTTACATTATCTACACATTATCTATAGAGCCTGACCCATATTGGATTTTTGGGGCCGATGTTGATACTGATATTGAGGATTTAAAAAAAATCCATTACCAATATACCATGTACTTGTACACACATTTTTGCAATGATTCCTCAAATGTGATGTGATAGCCATGTTATATATCAACTTGACATGTTTACTATAGACCAAGACAAGTCATCTTCATTATTTAGTATGTTTGAAACCTGATGTGGAAGGCCAGGGTTAGGGTTATGGTTAGGGTTAACCCTAACCCTTTACTCTTCCTAACAACACAAAAGAAGAAGAAAACAATACAGCGACAAACTAAATTATGTATTTTGTCTTGCAAAACAGCTGGTAAGAAATTAACGTAATTTCATGTCACGTAATGGCCCCAAAAAAGTTTTCAGTCCCAGTTTACAGTTTGCAATCACTTAGTCTGCTGTTTACAGGGCTGAAATGATTCAGTTAGTCAGAAAATGAATTGCCATAATTTATCATTTATCAATAACTAATGACAAACTTTGGTGCCTCCAGTTTCCTGCATGTTATAATTTGCTGCTATCCGCTCTAGTTGCTTTAAAACCGCATTTAAAGCTGCTTAAATATTAAACCTAATATGACCAAACTTCATATCTGTGTTTGAAGATGTACTTGTGATGAGGCAACATCTAGTCCCTTCTACGTGAAGTGTCTACATTACCTAATCTACTCCTGTATATTAATACTTGGGGGTGTTGGGGTGTGTGTGTGTGTGTGTGTGTGTGTGTGTGCAGAGACAGAACATTTCTCATGGGATTTTGTGTAAGCGAAATTAAAAGTACCCACGATGACACATTTCTGTTTTTAAATACTGCACTTGCATCCGCACAGTTTCACATATCTGAGAGCTTTAAAAAAAAAAAAAAATCGTCAACATGCTGACCAATGAAAGAACAGTATGTTTGTCCACTAACCAGTAGAAACAGAATGTCAGAGCAGGTGGTAGAGGAAGCCGGCATCTTGAGTTTCAAGTGGGGGGATTTTGTGTGTGTGTGTGTGTGTGTGTGTGCATGACCTAAGCCACTTGCAGGGACACAAACCAGACTTAACACCAGTTGATGTGGAACAGCTTATGCACTTGGGGACAAACGCTGTTCCCCCCAGCTGGTAAAACCCAGATTTTTGGTTCAGTGGTTAAGGTTAGGGTTAGGTTAAGTTTATGTAAATACTCCAAAAGAGTGGCATAACTGTGTGTGTTTGGTGTGTCTGTCATAGACTATGTTTGGGGGGAAATTTTAGATATGGGACCAGTTAATTAGGGAGGGCTTGTCTAATTGAAAAAAAGCAGATTATTGGGGCAGTGGTAAAGGTTAGAGTGAGTGTAAGTAGTGGTTAGGGTTAGGGTATGTTAAGGGAATGAATGTAAATCTATGTAATATATATATATGTGTGTGTGTGTGTGTGTGTGTGTGTGTGTGTGTGTGTGTGTGTGTGTGTGTGTGTGTGTGTGTGTGCGCCTTGAGGGGTCTCTTCCAACCCTCTGCTCAACTCTACAGAAAGCAATGCTATTTCTGTCACTCAATCAAATGTATCCTGTTACACACACACATATGCATGGACAAATGTTTCTATAATGAGTAAGGTCTTTCCTGTTCTTCCTATTTGAAGTGCTATAAATAGTACATAATCATGATTTGCAGTATCAGAAGCCACTTCATCCAAATTACAGGTCATCACAGATCATACTGTAGGTTTTCTTTTACCTTTTGTGATATTTAACCATACAGCTATTGGTTATTTTATGTGCAAAGTTTGAGATATTGACCTCTGACACTTCAGCTGCTGCCCCAATACAATGCATGTGAATGTATTTCATGCTTTAAGATCTGGAAAAAAAAGGCAGCTTTTCTTTTCCAGAACAAAATGTCTTGGTTTCTCATCTGTCGTTTTTTTTTGGGACTACTTTCCTGCCGAATAAATAGTCCTTATGAGATCTCTTGGTCAAAAACCTTGAGTTTTTAACAGTAAACAATACGTTTATTAATTTTTATTGGGGATTATGATTGAAAAGTAATGATGAAAGGCATTTTTTGAAAAGAGGAAATAATACATTATTACACTTTATCACAAAACATTACATTCTTACTCTACAATATGTACAGTCTACCAATAAGTTGCTTATTCATCATCATGAATCAATCATTAGTAAGATAATTGTGTCCTGTTGTGTGTTTCCACTTAGCCTGAAGTTCCCTTCGGACCTGGATGAGCTGCGGGAGCTCGCTGAGATGCTCAAGTTTTATAAAAGAGAACATCACGGCTATGTTCTGCTGCTGTTCTGCAGCGCTTACCTGTATAAACAGTCCTTCGCCATACCCGGCTCCTCCTTTCTGGTGAGACACGCTCAATAATGTATGATTTCAGCAAGAGCTGCTACTACCCATTATTTCCATTATTGATCAATTAATTAATTAATAGATTAATAGATTAGCTGTTAGCCTTTAAAATGTCAGAAAATTGTGAAAAATATTTTGCCCCAATCAACAGTCGATAACTAAAGGATAATCAGTTAACTATAAAAGGGGAGTATAGAAACCAGAAAACACTCGCATTTAAGAAGCTTGAACAAAAAAATCACTTAAAAACCACTCAAAACAATTAATTGATCATCATAATAGTCTGCAATCAATTTTCTGTCAACTACTGACTAATTATTGAAGCTGCAATTTTCACGAAACCCGGAGAAATAATACATACTGTGTCTAAAACATCTTAAATCTTCATCTTAACAGGTAATTTAGCATATTTTATTTAATGTGACATGTTTTCTCTGTTGTTTCTAATGAGCTAATTTCACGAAATTTCTAGAATCATGTTCCATATTTTTTTATTTTAGCACACACATCTGCTTTATTCTGTCTTGTTTCCAGAGACTGACTCTCATTTTTATTTAACCATCCAGAACATGTTAGCTGGTGCGATATTCGGGCCCTGGGAGGGTTTGGCGTTGGCCTGCCTGCTCACCACTCTAGGATCTACTTTCTGCTTCCTGCTGTCTTCTGTGTTTGGAAAGCAGCACGTGGTTGAGCTCTTCCCTGAGAAGGTGCTGCTGCTGCAGAGGAAGGTAGGCCTCTCTGTTCACTAGTCTCACTGATTAAAACAGGTGTGTAACTTTGTAGTTGTTGTATTTCACTAGTTTTTTTCTGCTTAATAAATGACTGCAATGCCTGACTGCTTGTTGTTTTGAATAATGTGAAGTTACCAGAAACTTTTTTATAAACACTATAGAAGATGGATCACTTGTAATCAGTGTGGGATTTTAACGGGGTTGCCAAGTCTGCGGTTTTCCTGTGGAATTGGGCGACTTCTAAAGTGTTTTTTTTTTCTTTTGGTCTGCTGGTTGGATAGACCTAGACTTTTTTTCTTCATGAATAATGTCTATAAACAAAAACTCTATATTTTGAATGAAATAATGTATTTAAGATATAAGATAAGATTTTCTTTTATTAGTCCCACGATGGGGAAACTTACACCCATTTATACCAAACTCCTACCAAACTGACTCCAGATCAGTACATGTACACTGTATACACACACACACACACACACACACACAGAGCATGCTGTAATACTCTCTTCTGCTTGGCGTCTGCCTCTGGATCCCCACTCTGGAGAGCTGCTTTTAATGTTGGCACACTAAACGTTTATGGTGGTACTTTGTAGATTATTACAATACATTAATCTGTGATAGTTGTAATTTTAAAGCAATGTCTTTTTGGCAGAGGGATATTTTGCGTTCTAGTATTTTAGGGGGGTTTTGTGGGCTGGTTTTGTCTCACAGACCTGGCAACCCTGGATTTGAACCTCCTTCTTTCTTTAACCTATGTAACTTTCTAACATGCAGACTTTAGAAAGGCCTTTATAATTATATGTATAAAAAAATATTACTTTCAAAAACATAAATCTCTGGAGTTTGAAAATGAAAAAACAACCTATACAGCATAGGAAAAAACAATAGAAGTGATGGAAGGGTAAACTTTTATTATATTATTTAGGTGTTATTTAACATTTATGCAGTCTTAAAAAAAACTACATAGTGACTCTTTCTGTTACTCCTTTCACCTTCTTTTTTCCCCCATTTTCTATCAGTGTCCCTTTATCCTTTTCTGTTATCTTTCTTCTCTCCCGCTTCCCCCCCGTCAGGTGGAGGAAAATCGTAGCAGTTTGTTCTTCTTCCTCCTTTTCCTTCGTTTCTTCCCTATGACTCCTAACTGGTTCCTAAACATCACCTGTCCTGTCCTCAACATCCCTATGCCCATTTTCTTCTTCTCTGTTTTCATAGGTGAGACTGTTCACACATAAAAATACACGCAAGCACATAAACCGCTACAAACTCTGATCACTACGCTGCTACTTTCTCCTCCTGCAGGTTTGATCCCCTACAACTTTATCTGCGTTCGTACAGGCTCCATCCTCTCACATATTCACTCTCTGGATGATATCTTCTCCTGGGGGACGCTGGCCCAGCTCCTGGCCATTGCCCTCATGGCTCTGGTCCCAGGTGCGCTGATCAAACGTTACAGCAAAGATCACCTGAAGGTGGACGGCATGGACAGCAATGGACAGAGTTCGGTTAAAAACAAGCAGGAAAGGAAGAAACGGTGATTCTGGGGGGAAAAACGAAAGGTATCTTCGTATCAGAAAACCGAAAGTCTTCACCGGTAGGCTTGTGACCTTTTTGTGCACTGTGGCCTTGTGGTTTCCATCAGGGCACATCCAGAGGCTCATCATATTTCTAGTATGATCTGTTTTTATAATTTGGAAATGTCTTCAGGTCTTGTTACACCACACTTTAGGTCCTCTTTCCAAAAGATTGCTGACTTCTGATACACACAAGTAAAGTTATCTTCTGAGACGGGCCCCTAAATATATATAGACTTACAAAACAAAAGGAAGTCTTTAAAGTAAAGCTGCAACAATATGTTGACCAATTGATTTGTTGATTGGCAGAATAATAATCGTCAACCATTTTGGTAATAGGTGTTTGCTGGCTGCAGCGTCTCAAATGTGAAGATTTGAAGCTTTTCTGTGGCATACATGATAAAAATCTGAATATCTTTAGATTTGGGGCTGTTGAGCAGATAAAACCAAATATAAGAAAGCGTCACCATTAGCTATGAGTGCCAATTTGTTACTATTTTCTGACATTTTATAGGTAAAACAATGAATTAAAACTCTGACAGCCCCCCTTACACCGACCTATTTAGAATTACTGAAGAATAAACTAGCACACAGGTCCACTATGTTTCCATTTTGTCAAGTTATCACACAGAGCTGTTAAAGTCATTTGCTCTGTGTAATAAATATGTACCGTAGAGCTGCACAGGAAGCCCCACTTGACCTCGCTGTGGAGAAACACTTCTGGCTCAAACACACTGGATGCTCTCATTTCTGTCTCTGTTGTATGGTCTGATTTTATACTTTACTTTGAATTCTGGCACCCAGAATTAGCTCGCCCACATATGTTTACTTTGTTTGCAGTCAGCCATTATGGTTCCAGAAGAGAAAAAAAAGTGTTATGGCTTGTGTGTCTCCTCCTAAAACACTTACACATGTCTTAATATAACCCTGGCTGCATCCACTGATGGGTTTTACAGCAGCTCACTGCAGACCAGGTGTGAAAGAAAAGGACATGAGTGATTTGGAGCATTAACTATAAACTTGATGCTTTTCTGAACCCATTCACTTGTGGTTTGGAGTTTGCAGCTCACTGAACATAACATCAGTATTCAGCACAACCTTTTGTATCGGTCTAATAAGAGTTTGAGAGCGTTACTTCAACTCAGAATAATATACATAATTCATATGTATACTATTGATGGATCTTATTATACTAAAAGATTAATTCTTGTTTTTCTCCATTTACATTTAGACATTGTAGAAATTCAGTTATGTGACTTCCAACCAGTTTGTGGCTCAAGGAGCATTAACCTGACAAATGTTCTTGTTTTATTTTGAAGAAAACCATGTGGAGATTTTAATTTTCTGCCTGTGTGATTACAGTATGACTTCTTTAACTCTTCTATCTGTGCAGCTGAATGCAGTGTTGCACCTAACAGTATGTTTGTCACTCTGAGTGTGACTGATGTACTGTTAAAAGTTTGATAGTTTAGTAGTGTACTATTTACTATTAATTAAAGTTAGGGTTTAGGGTCAGAGCTGAGAGTCTATAGAGTCGTGGTCACCAACCCTGCTCCTGGAGAACTACTGGCCTACATCTCCCCACTCTAACACATCTGATTTTAATAGTGAACTCGTTATCAGGCAGCTGCAGCTTGTCACGGGCTTGATAACGAGTTTATTATTAGAATCAGGTGTGTTAGAGTGGGGAGATACCTAAAACATGCAGGGCAGTAGCTCTCCAGGAGCAGGGTTGGAGACCACTGCCATAGAGAATAGTCTTAAATGTAGCATCTTGTCAAGAAACATAAACAATAAAAAAATGTAGGGTCATTGAATGTATATAAATGTTATAGGCAGTCTTAAAGGAGACACTTATTGTACGAGGTTGCTATAAATTCAGGTGTGACTGTAGCGTAGAGAGGGTCAGTCAGACACAACACTACAGGTCTGGATCTTCAACTGTATATTTTAAAGGTATTTCCTGATTAACATAATTTCAAGATGATGTTTTGTAAAAAGAAAATGTGTTTTGTGTGATATTTTAGATGTCAGATCTTTTTTATTGTGGCCTGGCAGAGTGGTGGTGAAGTTCAGGATTTAACAAACAGTGAAAACATTCTGGCTCTGTGAGCTCTGAGGAGTCCGTCGGTGGCTCCACTGTTTTGTGAATGTCAAAAAGACCTAAAGCACCATCATATCAAGGAACTGAACACTATTCACTAATATATAAATACAAGTTAGGGTCACTTACTGTGATTTAAGGATTGAACTGATAATAAATTGACCCTCCCACCCTCCAATTTACCTGAACTGAGCAGCTTTTTAAGACTAAGGGCGTACTCACACTAGGCAATCGTACCGTGCCCAAGCACGTTTGCCCCCTAAAATCCGGATTATTTGGCTAGTGTGAGTGCAAGTGTACCGTGCTTGAGTAGGGTACACTTCCCTGGCACGGTACGGTTGGAAGAGGTATGCTTGAGCACGGTACGCTTGCACTCACACTAGCCAAATAATCCGGATTTTAGGGGGCAAACGTGCTTGGGCACGGTACGATTGCCTAGTGTGAGTACGCCCTTAGTCTTAAAAAGCTGCTCACACACCTGAGCATGTTTTATGAAAGTAAACTGTCTATATGTTTTTGTGCAATGTGTCGGAGGTAACCGTGCTTGAGTACACGTAATGTGAGTGCGGGCCAGCGGGGGACAGGGGAGGGGGGACATCCGTGCTTCAGCACGGTACGGAACAACTGGCCCTAGTGTGAGTGCGCCCTAAGAAACAAAATGTAGGTTTAACAAGTGTATTTTTACACCTTATTGTTAAAGAGGTTTCCCATCAGCACAATGCAGAGGCGGTAAAGTAATAAAATGTTTTAGTTGTTGACAATGTTGCTTTGAAAGTTTGAAAGGACTGTGTGGGTCTCAGGATGAGAGATTTTTGTTCTCCTCATTGACCAAAAACATTTTTATATGCAGCATAATGCAGGGTTTTGTTAAGAATGGTGTAATAAAATCTTTAAAGTCTCTGCACTGTTGCTATGACTGGTTTGTCTTTTAAGTTTTTTCTTATTACAGGTTGAATCAATAATTGCTCTGAGTACAGGGGGAGGGGATTTGGATGCAAGTTTATTTGTGTTTTTTCTTATGGTCACATTTACAGCAACATACTTTAAACAAAATACCCACATTTATACTTATCAACACACATATCACATCTTAAAATCTCTCCTGTTGTCTCTCAGTACTTTCCCACACATACAAACACACGCACACACACACACAGACCCAAATATATTTTTAATCATGCACACAAGCACACACCTTCACATTGGCTGAGGCAGGCACTCTGTCACAGAAACATATTTTAACAAGTTAGTAAACACAGCGACCTGATGTTTGAATTGCATGAACTTGTGTGGTGCCAGTTGACAAAAGACACAAAGATAGAAATATATGCACATATAAGTTTCTGTGAGATATGAGAAAAAAGGGATCCAGATGAATGTAAAATGGTCCCTTAGGGGTCGTTAAACAATTGGGAAATTTTGCATGGATATCAAATCAGCAGTCACAGTCTGACATTAGTCTGATCTTCATCTGTGCTAATGTCAGCATATATCATCACTATCCAGGCATCTTCCACAACTGCACCTACACATGTTAACTTCATACTAATGATATCACAAATGAGCAGCAACTTAACAGGCAAATCATAGCTGTAGTGTAGTTAGTGTTGATAGCTGCTTAATGATAAAGAGTTCAGTAGTTTTTATGATTTCCAGCATCCAAATTTTCCAGCTACAGAACACATAAACTGCATCAAAGTTTAGGACTCTAACAGTATTATCAAAATGTAGGAAGGTAAGATTAGCAATTCAAATGTTTTAGTTCAAGTGTTCTAAATTTCTCATTTAACTACACATTTATCTTTTTGATGTTTCAGGAAGCTGAATTTTGATTTTGGCATCAGTCTCCTAAAACAAAACACTGTTGTCCTGCAGGTTTAATTCATTGGCAAAGAAATAACGTGAGTTCAGGACGAGGTTGGGCTGATTTTTCAAAAGTTTCCATCATGGCTGCATGAATCCATTTAGTAACATGACTACAATCAGTCCCAAACAAATGTTTCAAATTGACTGCAGTGGCACAGTAACACAATGCAAACATAAAAAATGTCAAGACAAACATCCAGCAACTTGCATAATTTAAAAATGTGAAGAATGTAATTTTTCAGTCAGTGCAAAAGTTTCAGTGCTGAGCTGAAGACTGTGCTGCTTTCAGTCATGCAAGTAGTCAACGTGGACCAGAGTGGTTCAAAGACACAGCGTGCAAAATATCAAATACTGACATAACAGGCAGGATTCAGCATGACTTCATTTCATCTGAAACAAAACATAACGTAGAACGAACTTTAGGATTTAAATGAGAGACCCTGCAGCTCGCTGGGCACACACAAACAGTACCACAGTGTCAGATCACTGGTAGAATCTTAGTCTTCTCACTACTAGCACACAAATACAACATAAAAATATAATTGAGGATGATAGGTTGATGAATGGCAACTTGTCCTTAAAACAAAGCTTATATGTCCTTCATTGAAAATATGTCATGAAGTAGTCCACTTTTTTCCACACAGAAGGAAAAAAAGCAAAAAATCACTTATCCGTCACATGTGAAGAAAAGAAAAAAAATAAAGTTTAAAAAAAGGAATCAAGAAGACTTGGCCTACTTTCTTTCTCTTTGATGTAATCTATCTCATGTCAGGCATACATTTCTGAAAGGACTTTAAAACAAAGCTTTTCAGTAGTTTGAGCTAGAAATTTTTCGAGTTTGGGCAACAGGGTGGACCTGAGCAGACAAACAAGAGGCAGCCACCATAAATAGCCAAAGACACCTGTCAATCAAAGCAAATACATCTTCAAATGTACAATTAAATATCACGGTATTGGAACAATTGTGTCAAATTGCCACAACAAAAACATACAGAGGAGGTGAAATTAGCTATTAACAGGCTAGATTCCTGTTGGAAAAAATACTACTACTACTACTGATTGACTTTGACAAAATGAATCTTCTTAGAGACAGTATCTAGTGGTTGTTGGGGAAAACTGCACCATAAGGCACTTCCTCTTTGGCACTCCCTGTCATGGTGACTGCCGCTTGGAACCTCCTCTCTCTCCTTTTCGGTCTTATCTTTCTCCGCTTCTCTCTCCACCTTATTTATATCAACTCCGAGCTTCGTCTCACATGTTCTGGGACCACCCCGCACCTCTCTCCCTCCCTCTCTCTCCATCTCTCTCTCCCGTGGGTGAAGTGGTACAGCAGTGTAAATTCATCCTTGAACATATGCTGACCTGTCAAGTGATCTAACACCCCACCTTGCTGAAGATGAACTCCGTAGTGCTCTGCCTCACCTCTCCCTGCACACAGACCCTGCTCCACCAGCCAGTCCACCAAATCACTGCCCCGGAATACACTTTCAAATTGGGACTGTGGGTGTTGATGGAAATGGGGACCATGCTGGTGTAGGTGCTGAGGATTAGCTGGGTCATGAGTTTGGTATAACTGGAGATGGTAAATCTGCTCTTCTGGGATATCAGAGTTAGAAATATGTGTTTGGTGTTCCGTCTCAGGTTCCAGCCGGGGTCGGGATGGGGGAGAACATTGGCGGCAGGATTCAGCCGGATCGTGAGTTTGGTGCAGACCTTGTGTCTCGGTGTGTAGCTGCTCCTGGAGGTGCTGGGCTTGAAGATCCTGATTTGGTAGAGGGTACTGCGACTGACAGGAAGGGGAATGTCTCAAAAGCTCATTCCCCTCCTCCTCCTCCTGTCCTCTTCCTCCTCCAAACCTGTCATTATCAGAGGAAGGATTCACCTGTCGAAGCGCTCACACTCTCCCCTGAGCCACTGGGGTGTGATAGAGAAGAAAAGAAAGGGGGAAATGGGCAGGCAAAAGGAAGCAGGGAGGAAAAAAGGTCATGTGTAACAGGTAGAAAAGGATTAAATAAAGGGGAGAAAGGGGAAAGGAATAATGGGAAGAAGTTTGTATGTGTTAGAAGAAAAGAAAAGAACTTAAAACCCATAGAAATTGTGTTATAGTTAAAGACCAAAAAGGGAAAACACAGCCTAAAAACTGCCCTATATACTGTATATGTATATTAGATATATTCTGTTCTTAATAATTACACTCTTATTATAACTTGCAATCGTGCAACTACAGCTAATGCTACTATATATTTGTGTTTGGCTGCAGTATTGAGCAGGTATTGCAAACCATGATGTAGCTTTATTGTACCATAACATAGAAATGTGTAATGTCTCAACTTTAATTTGTTTTGGGTAAAAGGACTGGGTGGATAGAGGGTCTCAAAAACTGCACCAAAACAGATCAACAGATAGATAACATGCAAAGAGGGTGCAGAGGAAAATCCATACATCAAGAATTTTCATTTGAAGAATCAAATGAAAATAAACGAATGACTCAGTAGTTAATGTGGAAGTGAACAGGATCAGAAACTAGCTCATGGGATCATTTAAACAGTTCAGATGTAAAACAAAACATACATAAATGGATAATGGAGACATGATTTGAAATCAAAGCTTTTCACAGAGAAGACCCAAACACTGTTTGACACATTCAAATGCACAGACAAAACATTTAGTACTAGCACTCATACCTGCGTGTGTGAACTAAATCTTGTACACACTGGTCTTTGTGGTAGCGGACAAACTGGGTACAGGTAAGTCTGACCTCCTCTGGTACACTTGAAGGACTCAACTCTTCGCTGTCCCGGCCATGCCACAAGCTGAGCAACCTGAAACAGGAAAAAAAAAAACATTATTGTAGTTATGTGTCTCAAAATGAATCTACTGTAGAAACCATTCAGTGTCATCTCACCTCTTCTTGAAAGGCAGGATGATGAGGTGTCTGTCCAGACCAAAGATCCCAAAAGACAGGAAACCCTGAGAGAAACAGAAGGTGAATTACTGCAATTAAAGTTTTAGTTACGGTTGAGTTAAAGACATTACTGTGGTACTCACCATAATGTTTAAACATTTAAAGAGGACATATGATGCTTTTTATAATTTTCTGTTATTTTTATAGTGTTACGATGTTGGATGTCTATATTAAACAGGGTAAAAGGTCCAAAACTTTAGGTGAACGTAGCTCAAAACTTTCAGCCTGATTTGTTTGTAAAGTTGCCTCTACTTCTCCAACAAACTGACGTCAGATGGTTCACACATGCCCACAAATGGCAATCTGTTCTGCAGTGTTTGATGCTGAGGTTGTTCCATGTAGTAGTACATGTGTGGATGTTATTGAGAAGTTTTTATTTCAAGTAAAGAACAGGAAAAAGAGGCAAAATCTGATTACTACTGTTTGATTACGTAGCCTATGAAACAGCTGGAAGTCTACTGAGATGCAGCTTCCAGGAATTAACCAGAACAGAGTGATCTAATTGGGATTTAATTTAATCAATTTAAGGGCTTTAATGAGACAGGAGATAAAATGGCTTGTTTCAGAGAGTGGCTAAAATGAGAGGGCTGTATGTAGGGTCAATATAAGATTAGATAAGTGTTTTGAACTGTAAATCAAGCAAAAATATTCCAGTAAAGACCCAGAAGAAAAATGTAGACATGGAAGCATGCCTGATACTCTACGTCCCCCTTAATGTACATAGATGCATCCACAAACACACACCCACACCACACATAGAGATACCTGTCCATAGTTTGCCACAGCACAGAAGAACTGTAGCTCAAGATAAAGTCTTCCTGGATCTTTGTTGAACAACCACCACAAACAGCTGGACAGGTTCTGTATTAAGACAGGAGCATTAATCAGTCAGACACCAATTTTATCTAAGCTTTGCATCATAAGTATATACTAAACAGGTTATGGAAGTAAAGTAAAGCAGATTTTTCTTTTCTTTTTTTTTGACACACAGGCCTCCTTTTACACCTTCCATCTCATTTAACAAGCATCTAGTATCTAGATAGTAACTATATGTGATTTTGTCAGGTTACATTTTTTTCTTAATGCTAATTTGCTAATTACACTCACACATTCACACACACACTTATTAACAGGGTAATCCATTCTCACCGCGAGCAGGCTGACAATGAGCAGCAGACAGAGCAGAACGTGTCTGACTGTCTGTTTGTCGTCGGTGGGTTGAAGCCCAGCAGGCGGTGGCAGGTTCAACGGCTGCTCTGAAGGGGGGGACGAACTCTGCTGCTGACCGTCACACAATCCCCCAATGTGGCCTGGAGAGAAGAAAAAAAACATTACCACAATTACATTCAAGGGAGATTGGAGTATTTGCTCAGTTCTGTATATTTTTATGCTGTTTTACTGCATAGTTTTTCATTATACCTTGAAAAATGTTGTTTTTTTTGGTTACTTTTCTTGACTACAAATAAAAAAATTATGAATTTTAAAATGATGAGGGTGCCAATGTAAGTTATAAATGTGCACACCTAATATAAACTCTTTATTTTATTGTGCAAATTAATGCCGGCATCTGTCTTTGTTTTCTGTGGCAACATTTAAACTATAAATGTGAAGCTGAATATCAAACTGAGCCTAGAAATTCACCATTTTCTATCAGGTCTTTGGAGATTAATGAGTTTGCAAGTTTTGGCCATGCTAATTATTAATACAGTATATTTAAAATGGTGTCTAATGCAAGTACAATGGAAAATAAAGTAATGGATGAAGGATTAAATGATTTAATGTGTGTTTGTTACCTGTGCTGTTTGTGTGCTCCCTCTGCGTGCTGGCTATCATGTCAGGTAACGTCTGGAGAGGAGAACAGCTGTGGAGGTCTGGCAACACATCACAAACAGTGGTGATATTTACTGCTTGGTTTAAGTTGTGGACTACTTTGTCTTCTGAATGATCCACATAAAATGTTAGTGGTATTCTAAAAACCTGCAGACACAATACTTCTTCTTAAAAAAAACACAGAACCCAGCTACCTGAGTTGATGCTGGCAACAGGTGAATTTGCTGTTTGTGACTGTTGTTGTTGTTGTGAATCCTCCAGGCCACCAGGGGTCCTCATCTCATCATTGATGCCTATTAAAGCAGCTCTGTTCAGGGCCTGGTAGCCGCTCTGCTCCCTGTCTCCTTGACTGAGACCCATCAAAGATATTGCACCGAGCACCAAGCTGACTGCAAGCACCACTGCTGTACTGATTATCTTTAGAAGAATATAAAATTATACAAATTATACTATTTAATTATGAGTTTATTCTGGGATTCATAAGAAATTATTTATCATAAGAAAAAAATAGAGGTCGCCTTGAAAGAGAGAGGACAGGAAAACATGAAAATAAACTGAAAGTAATGTGGAATTATTTTCTAACCTGAGCTCTGCCATAGAAGAAGGCAGAGTCTATGGTATCAGTCCTCTCTCCAGTTAGAAGGAGACTGCCGACCATCAGAAAGGGAACCCTACACACACACATACACACACACAATTCAAACCAAGCAAATTCCAAGCATTTTCCATGATCTACCTGTCAGTAATTTACTTTATTATCTTGTTTTTCCTCAGACCATTGACCAGTGGATGATTACATGATGCACAGATTTAAAAAAGTAGATGAACAGTAGATGACGCTGTCTCCCTTATAATGTTAATTTCTGTCTAGCAGTTTGTGGGAAAGCAAATATTTTAATTGAATTAATGTTGATCTGTTGTTTTTTAACAAGGTTATTATTGTAAAATTTGAAAGGATTTAGAGAAATATCCGGTGGTGTTTGGCTGTGTTGACTTACCCCCAGCCCAAAATCATGAAGACTCCTGGTCGGAGTCTCAGCAGATCATCTCTGTTAGTCAGAGCCAGACACAGCGGTATTAAACCTAAAAGGGAGAGCAAAACATACATGCAAACACCAGAGTGAACAAAATAAACACAATTAATTTCAAAATTGTGTCAAGCTGGTGAAAACCGAGGTCAACCGCTCACAAATATACTCACTCACCTGTCCAAATGTATGTGCTGTACAGAGACCCGTAGAGCAGAGTGAAGGTGAGAATTTTGCCAAATACATTATCCTCTTGTTTCACTAAGAAGTTCCACAGGATCATACTGACACACACCAGGAACTAAAGTAGGGCAGAATAAGAGTATGAAAGTGAGAAAGCAATTCACTCAAATGACATTTCCTGGATAAATTAACAAAAAACAAGACCTTCAACTATCATTAGAATAAAACACACATAAAACATACAAAAACTGAAATAAATCTATTTTTAAGCTTTAAATTACTTGAGTTGCTACTGGAGACCAACCTGAGCCAGGAAAAGATTTAAGGCAAAGAGGTGAGGAAGTCTGTTAAACTTCCTGCTGAGCAACATCACCGCTATGGTCCAGACCTGAGAGAAAACACAGGCACAAGATCACACATTTCTATCATTATATTTGTTAAATTACTGACTAATCTCCATCTAAAAGGTATTTAAAACCACATCTGTCCTCATAAAGTCTGAAAAAACGCTCTTACAGTAATGGTCATATTCATCTTACTGATATTCTACTTCTTATTATATAAACAGAAATCAAGTCTTTCAGTATTCATTCTTGTCAGCTTGACTGATCCTCTTTGGGACACTGTCCTTACTCCAGGTCACATGCAAACACACATACCAGTGCTATGAGGCTGACAATGCTGATGTTGAAGCTAACGTTCTCAAGCTCTGTCACCAGGGGCGTTGGATCCATCAGAGGGATTGTTAATAACCAAGCCGACACGTACATGATGGGCGCAGAGAGAAATGTACTGATCACCATCCCTGATGTTACCTAGACAGAAAGACAAGAGAGAGAGAGAAATTAAAGACACTAAATGACTCAAAATCTGGCTACAACAGACTTTCATCAGCATGCTCTAATATACCAAACACTTAATTTTGATTGTCCATGTTGATAGTGTTTCTTTTACATGTAAACAAAATGACATAACATTTCCATGATTCACTATTACATCTAATGGCCAGGAATATACTGTAGCTGGCTGGTGTCATGGCATGGGGGGTCAATAAATAAATAAAGTGTATTATGTTTACAGTTGAAATGTTCAAATGACACACTGTTAGCAAGAAATTGGCATTTTCTCAGCTTGTTAGGCTTGTGTGAGTGTGCATGTGTGTGTGTGTGTGTGTGTGTGTGTGTGTGTGTGTGTGTGCATGTGTGTGTGTGTGTGTGTGTGTGGGGTTGTGTGTGAGATCCTTGTATGGATTATGAGCTTTCCTGTCATGTGACCTGACCAGGAGATTGGTATTGGCCTCATAATTTTGACACACCATGACCAGGACAACTTGTTTTTAGGTCAAATTGCTTTCAGATGCTTTTTGAAGCTTAAAAGCCATTTTTTATAGTCCTGATTTATGCATTTCATAAAGAGTGCTTAAGCGGCGTTTTAATGGCTTCTATTTAACGATAATGTATCAAAAATTGCTGTTGCTTAACTATTTCATACAGTACTCACCACCTCTACCTCCATGTTATAGTGTGAAGCATAGATGGCCACACTAGGTGCGGTTGGGAAGACTCCATATAGGAAAGCAAAGTTAGACAAACTGGTGTGGTTGGCATTCGTGCTGTTTACTCCTACGTCCAGAATATCCACCATGTCTTTACAGACCAACGGCATCACCAGCCTGGGAAGAGAATAGGAACGGAGAAAATATGCAAATTATCATAATTAACTAGTGGTTTAAGCAGTTCCAGTTAATGAAAATCAGACTGAGAAAATACTATCCACATGTTGGCAGGATTAGTCATAAAACCCAGAAATGTTCCAACATGGTTTGGGATAGAAGGGATAGAGGGGGTGTGGCATTGGACTACATTATATTGAGGTGTGTCTATTATTTTGTCCTGTTCATGATAAAATGCTTCTGAATATAATAAAGTCCAATATAACTCCAGGACTAACTTATGGCCATCATCCCCCATCCTCTACTATACACACGCACATGCACAGTTCCACTTACAGTTTGGCTGTGATGAGCAGAATCAAGGCAACTCCTGTGTCTCTGGTTAGTTTTCCAAGCTGCCCGACCTGCAACAGAGAGACACAGATGTCTTTATAATGATAACATTCTTCATGCTTCAGAAGAGTTGAAAACTAAGTTTAGTAACGAAAATACAATAATAAGGCTTCACTGAAGTCATAACAGGGCAATTAAAAAGTTTGAACAAATCCAGTCTCACCATACTGAGGCCCAAGTAAAACAAGGCTGCCCCTCCAAAAGAGTTGGCCAAGCCATCTATGAACTCTGACAGCACAGCAGGGATCTGCTGGTCCAGGGCAAAATGAGAGATGATCCCCACTATCACCATGAACACTATGGGGTTTTTCAACACCTGTAGAGATTGAGAGTAAGAGTTTCATAGAGATTAAATAACTTTTAAACAGTTGATAATAAGATCTGAGAACATCTGATTTTGGCAAATAGTAATATCAAAAATAAAGTGTGGTAGACAGCAACGCATGTACAGACTGGGCCTTTAAATCTAATCTAATGTGGCTTTACATTTGCTATGGTTTGTTATTCACCATAAAAACACCAGTAAGTCCAGTACCTGTAGCACTACAACTCCCACAATGCCAGCTGTGCTGTGCTGTGGATGGCTGTCCTGCTTCCACTTCTGCACTTCACAAAGAGCAAAACCAATGGGGTTGAGGAGCATGAGGGAGACTGGAGCAACTAGATAGATGTACTGGAGGTACTCTGGATACGTGCTCCGGTACAGAGCGTCAACTAGAAAAACAGAGAGAGATAGAGATGCATTAGTATTCTTCTCCACTGACAACTTGCGAGAGGAGTATACAGCAGTGTTACTCTGCCTCACCTATCGGGTATCCCAAAGCAAAGTCATTGCTCTGTGTAGCAAAGATGGCGTACAGACCGGCTTTGCTGTATCTGTTTTCTGGACTGGCCACCATCAGCGTCAGCACACATACCAGCACAAACACTGTCACCTATAAACAGGATGCAAGACTCAAAGTCAGGTGTGTGTTACTTTCCTTTAAGTGTTATTTATGTTATTTTAATCACAGTGTTAGATTCTCCTTGTCTAGAATCCTCTCAAACCATCATGAGATAAAATACAGAGTACATACGTACACATACTAAAAAAAGTGTAAACACACACACACACACACACACATACACAGAGACACAAAAACAAACACCAACCTTTGCGACCAGGACACTCCAGAGAAACGCCCAGATGACGTCTCCAAAGTCCAACAGCACCATGTTTTTAAAGAGCAGAGCTGGCAGAGCAAACTTTGAAACGAAGTTCCCCAGACCCTTAGCCTGGCTCCCTGTGATGATATCTGCCCTGTAGGCAGGAATGAAGGGAATAGCCATTAATACACATAAAACACAGAGTGATTTTTCACTTGTGTATTTTCACTGGATGACTCTATACTCCCTGTATACAGCAAGATATTTGGTTGGATATTGTTATTTTGAACGCTACTAGCAATGCCACTTTGAGAAGTAAATTTAAGGTTCACTGGGGCAACAAACACCACTTAAAATGGTCTGGAGATCTCGTCAGTGTGCATCTATTTTTGTGCATGCCTACCTGCCAGCTATGTAGCCACACAATATGATGCCAAAGCACTCAAGCAAAGCCGGGAAAAGCTTGTCGATTGACATGTGGGGCCCAGCAGCGGAGCCGGCCAGGGTATTATGGGAGATGTTCTTCCCATGGATCAGCACATAGTTGTTGGCAGTCTCCATGGTGATGACGGGATGGGGGATACCAGAGGGGTCAGGTGATGGCTGGGGGAAATATCAGCACTCTGGAGGAAGGCAAGGAGATAACACATTTATAATTAGGAGGTAGAAGTGAATGAGGGAAAACAAGATAGGAGGAGAAAAGGAGGGGTTTTGGGGGGGTTAAAAGGAGACAAAACAAGAAGTTAACAGTCTAATGATAAAGAGGGGAGCATGACAATGACTGCCATAAAGAGAAAACACTTGATTCATCTGGAGGAAACCCACAATAACACCTATTAACCACTGTGTACATCAAAAAGGGAAATGAAGTAGCTGTCTATTAGGGTGCCCCAGATTAAACATGCTGTTAGCTAAGTCAGCACAGTCAATAACAGGAGATGTATACAGTGTAATGTCTCTGTAGCCAAATAAAGCTATGTCACTAAAGCTAAATAAAAGCTTACCAAGACAGCGCTGTTTGTCACTGCCATCTGACCCTTAGCTCTAGCGCTATTTGCATGCTAAAAACATCAGCAGTAAGCTACATCTTCCGCATCTGGCACAAATATAACACACACAACGACATATTTAGTCATTTAGATATTTAAATGCTTACCTGTGTTACTTAAAAGACCATCTTTTTTTATGCAGAAAAGCGTGAGATTTGACTGACTTGCGTGCGTGAACAAGCTGGGTGTTTTTTTTGCCTTTTGGAACTGACAGCTGCCGAGAGTGGCGACGCCCCTGAAAAATGACTGACGGGCGGCTCAGCCAATCATCATCCAGCTTCGTTTCAGCACTCGACTGTGATTGGTTAAGAAGCGTGTTGCGTGTGTGACACAATGGGCTGGTCCATTCATGCGAGGGCAATTACAGCTTAAAGCTTATTGAGTGATGAATTAAAAAAAAATGTGACCACTAAAGGAAATAGCAAACTAAGTGAAGTGGTTTGTCATATTTTTATCTCTAAATTGGTTAAATAAGATCACATTATTTCTTCAATTTAAACAGCAATGCTCAAACAAAGTAAAAGTGTAGACATTTTTGATGGCTGTTCCCTTTAAATTCCTGCCTATTTTTTATCTCGTGAAATTTGCTGCATTGTGTGAAATCTATACGGTGCTACTTCACTACCTCACATATATTTCACAGTCTTTAAGATGCTTTTAATGACTGATGAATTGCCCTTTGGAAATTTGGAAATTGCCCTTTTTAATGGAACAATGACTTACAACAAGAATCATTTATTTATATTGACCAAATATGTGAATATCAACGCTGTGAGCAGGATTTGAACCTGCGCGGGGAAACCCCATTGGATTTCGAGTCCAACGCCTTAACCTCTCGGCCATCACAGCCAACTACACTGCTTTTCATCCAATAAAACAGAAAATCTCTGAGTCTATATATATTATTTCTAACCAGCCAAAAAGCTCAGCTAGACAAGTTTCTGAAAACATTCATGTCATCCTTTCAGGACCACTCAGATCTAGGACTGCAGGAAAGGTTTTACTGGATTTTACATGCAAGAGCAGAGACCATAAACTAATATAAGAATGGCTCATGTGTATAATACTTGCTGAACCCTTTCACTTACACTCAAATGTTCAGCAGGTCAAACAAGATATTTTGTTGTATTTTCTGTTGTATTACACATGATATTGTACAGACATTTATTTGTTTTAACCGCACACTAATATCCAATTATGAAAAACAAAATGACAATAATTGTGTTGTTAAAAATTGTGAACCTATCCTTGACAAATTGATTAATTTGTTGGTTCCTTTTTTAAACTGTCTTAAAACAACGGTCAGGTGCTCAAATGAACATTGAAATAAGTTTTCTTTGCTGTAATCGTTCCTCCTGTCCATAGTGGCCATAAAAAGATCCCCTTCAAATGTGCTTTTTATGTATTTATTGTGCCTTTTTGCAATGCTGCGGGTGGGAGGGTGTGTTTCTATGTATAGGTATTTTTTGCTTTGACATTTTAAATTCTCTATTTTTCTGTGTCCACACATACATTTTGTTTAAAAATGTATTTAATAGTGTATCTGAAGCTTATATGAGACTTCAGCAGTCAACAGAGTTAGTCACATTTACCAAGTCTTTACTAGTCTTTTTTAAGCATTAAATTCCCTCTTTGTGTTTCCCTGTTGAATAATCTGAAGCTTCATATTAGCTTCAGATACACTTTTAAATACAAGGAATTGCAAAATAAGAAGCTTGTGGATGTTAGCTCCCATCACTTCCACTGTAAGTGTATTGTGAAGGGATCTTCTAATGGCAATAATTAACAGGAGGAATGATTAGGGGCAACATATAACACTTTCAATATCCATTGTGCACCTGATTGTTTTAAGACAGATGTTTTTTAAACTGTGAATCCATCCTTTAAAAATATTCTGTTGAGTTTTCAGGAGATCAATGTGAAAATACACAAAATAATCACTGTGTTCCTGGTAGATCATTTCCATGAGTGTTCCACTTCAATTTTTTGTGTCTCATTCAGGTAGCTCGCATGCAAACCTAGGTGTATTAAAGTCTCTGAGAAAAACACAGATATTTTTTCTTTAGTTTTAGGTCAATAACGTCAAAATTATACCGCTAACCCCCAGTACATTGTATTGAAACCATACAGCAAGCAAAAAGATGACTTGCTGTCAACTAATGCCATGAGCAATCTGTGCTCATGATAAAACAGTACTTTCAGGTAGAGGAGCTGCTGTATCTCTTGTAACAGCGTCGACAGAAGCACGGGGGGCTACGACGGACCTACTGAGCTTCCAAGTATCTGTGAGATCCCTCATAACTTGAACAGTCAGTGACACTGAACAGTTAATTCGATCGATATTGCTTGAAGATAATAACAAAATCAAATACCATCATTAGTGTGTCAGTATATTTCAGATGATAGTTTGATTGTTATAGATATTTACAGGAGAGAAAATTAAGGAATGATTATTAGAGGTTGTTGAGTAGTGGATGGTGTATAAATGACAACACTTAAGCTACAGTATTTCATATTATATATCATAATAGCCAAAATCCCAGACAATGTCTCATACAACACATGTTTTAATGAATGTTTTGCCCAGCTTTATTGCACAAACATATAAAGGATGCATATTGGTTATCTAAGAATACAAAACAAATGGCTTCATTTGGGTTCTGGTCAAATTATTTTCCTTTGTGTTGTACTCTCAATTTATTTATTTAAAATGTACAGTCAAATAAAAGCACATTTCACCCGAGGTAGAGCACATAAAGCATCTTAAAGCATTTTATTTATTCATGTAAATAGGTTTAATTCTGTTTGATTGTCTTTAAGAAAAGTTTTTGTTGTTGTTGTTGTTTATTTTGACCAACACCTAATGTTAATACATCATGTATACAAAAAGAGCAGGGCTGGGTGAAGCATCATAATACTGCACAGTTCTGAAACATAACTTAAAATAATAAAGTTCCAATACCTTTTGATTAAATCACATCGATACATACACAGTTCCTTCATAGTAAGTAAGCTTTTAACAAAACAGCAAATGAAAATCAGTTCGACTGTAAACCAATACTAAGTTCCCATACAATGTCCTTTAAAACAAAGTTGATCTAAATCATAAGCATTACATGCATGCTCACATCTGACAATCAAATGAATAGTACCGTTCAGTGGTTCAAACAAAAATGCACAGCTGTAAATTGTACATACTGTGAAGGCACATGTGGCTTTGGCAAATTAAACACCCGCGTTTCCCCTGATGGTTTATGCAGCAGTGACAGGGCCAAGTTTAGTTTTGGTTCCAGGTCCATCGTAATAACAAACAGAAGTCTTCATTGCAATGGTGATGTTATTACGACACCTTCTTACACTTAACATTCTTGACGTCCGGTCACGGTGCTGTTTTTACATCATCAGAGGTGATCCAATCCAGCTGAACAAACAGGGGAACTATATACACACACATAATTTAAGGCACAAAAGGCATCCCTGGCTAATTCCCTTAACTCTTTTAAGCAGCCTGAAATTACAATAGAAAAAGGCATACTGGAAACACCAGCAAACGAAATGAGCAATAGCTTCTCAACGCCCCTGAGGAAGCCAAATGGTTGCATAATAAACTCTGTACTATTGCATCATTATAACCCTGGGACGTCAATGTTGACAATAATCTCCCCATAAGATGTTGATTTAGCTTCACCTAATGCTGTCTGAGTAAACAGGCTGGGAGGGTCACACATGCTACAGTTTTCTTCTAAAAGTGTAAGTGGGTGGCAAGATATAATATTGGGCATGGAATTAATGAACTCCATTAATTGCTGTAGAATGGGATGAAAACATTTTCTGGGAGTCGATGTGCATAACGTTTTGTGAAAATACTGTTGTTCATAAGTGATCTATGTCTCACAGCAACCAGGTCTACCTAGAACGCACCATCCAGCTGCAGCCATGCATAGTTGTAAACCTGATTTTTTTTTCTTTCTTTTCTTTTTTTTAATAGTGCCTACGTATTTTTTTCTTTTTATTTGAAGACAGTATACCAGAGTATGAACATGCTTTGGTCTTTGAATGCTACCATTCTGCTGCTACAGATGCATATAATCCAAACTCCACATTGTGAGTCTGTCCTTTTACTTGGCCAACTGTACTTCAGGTCCATATTTCAGTCCATACATGATCCACATGCCATAGGTCAAAGCACGATGAGCGCAACAGAAAGAGAGAGAGAGAAAGGTAGGAAAATAGAGAAAGTAGGTCCAGGTGTTGTGATGGGTGCCACTTCTTCACCTGGATATAGGAGGAAGAGGAGGGGCTCCTCTTTCCTTCTTACCAGAACCTGCAAAGAGGAAAAATACACAGGAGTTGGTGTTTAGGTTTTCCAGAGAATATTTCATTTTCTTCCACAGGGGGGCAGTATGTCACAGTCCAGCTCTATTAACATCAGGTTACTGTTCCATTTGTCTGTGTTTCCGAAAGATCCAACTAAAGGTTGTTCATTAGCAATGGAAAAAGTGATCAAACCTGGCAGTATTAGCTCAAGTCAGTACCATCTAGCGTTTGAAATAAAACTGATTTCACTTGTCTGAGTCTACTTGTTCAGGACAAACAGGCCAACAGAGTATGCATTTATGTACATTTCAGAAATACCACTGGACAATCCGCACACAAGTAACGCTGAAAGCAAGGCTCTTGTTTTTCACTGTTTGGAAAAACAACGTGATACAGACCTCTGCCGCCCTCATTCTTGGCAATCTTGCTGGGGTAAGTCTTTGGGAAAGGAACGTAGGGCTCAGGTGGAGGAAAGTCCGACATTGGATGGAAATTGAACCGGCACTCCCACTCATCTGTTGATGGAGAGAAAAAGAGGTCAAGGGATCTGTCCTCCGTCAGACTGACAAAACTCTCATGACACAAGATCGAGGAACATCATGAATACATGTAGTGCAATAACAGACACAGACTTTGCAAGTCACTGACTAGTCAACTAGTTTAACAAAGCATGAAGGGATTGCAAAAGGTCTGTCCCTCACATTTTTGGATGTGACACAATGCAAAAGAAGATAGGTGACATAAACAGATGTCAGATTTCAAAATAAAAAATGAGAAATCATTCTGTTTCCACAATTAACAGACAGATTTCAGTCAGTATTCTCAAAATGTCATATCCAGAAATGACTACAGCATGTCTCTGTGTCTAAAATCTGTCCAAGAGCAAAACATAGTCACAAAATATTGTGTTCGAACTGTCAGATTTTTTCTGGGGGAGGGCACTCAGGGCCCTCCATCACATCTTGTCTCCCAAATCAAACTGTCTCTTTTGGCCCAGTGGGATAAAAACAACACAAATGGAGGGCAGCGGGTTCCTCTGACATAGCTGAACACAGTGGAACTTCTGGTAAAAACAACACTGAGGGCAACAAGTTTCTCTTGTTGAGACTAAGAGGGTCCAGCCTACACATATGGATTAATATATATTAAGCCTGTTTTGCAAAATGACAGGGTTTTAATTTAGCTAAAATTTACTATACATGCACTTTTGCACAATCTTCCTTTTTCCATCTTATCCTGTAGTGGAGAAATACAGTTCCCAGTGTTTTTGGCCCCAAGAACTGTGTTTACTTCCTGCTCTCTATTTGATCGATACTCAGATAAACCAAACTAACACCTTCTGGGATCTACTCACCCTGTATCTGGTTGTGGTGAGAGTTTTGAAAGCCGTTGCCCATGGGTGGTGGAGGAGGAAGGGGCCCTCCTGCCCCAGGCCTGTCCGGAGGGAGTGGAGGTCTACCGCCAGGTCCCCCACGAGGGGGCTCTGGGCCAGGCCGACCTACAGGAGGAGGTGCTTGTGATGACCTCACACTTCCCCCACCCACGGTACGACCTGAGGGAGGAGGGGGAGGAAGGGGTCCTTTGAAGGTAAACATAAAAATTGACATGTTAGCCGATGACGGAGGATGTGAAAGATACTGATAATACATTGAAATCAACTTCTATCACAGATGTGTAGGTAAAATATTTTCAATTTGAAATATCTTGAACACTTTCATGAGGATTTTATACAGCAGTAATCCAAAATGTAATTAATCAATCAAAGCTGTTAACCTGAGCGTGCTGAAGGGTTTCTTCCAAGAGATGGCGGTCTCTCGTTTGGTGGAGGAGGGAGAGGTCCTGCCCGACCATGTGGTGGAGCTGGAGGATGGCTGGTGAGGACAAACACACTTAATATATACATCCATTACACAATATCATAGTCAAAAAATAATGCTAAACAAAGAATGATGCAGTGATCAGATGTGGATGGCTCCCACGTGTTAATGCTTCAAACTTCATTTTACTTATGTCAAAAGAACTTTTTTAAACAGGTCTAGTTTTTTTAGGGACTATTTTTTGCAGAAAGAGGATACACTAAGAAGTTTGCGTGATAAGTGGCCTACTGCATCATCGAACAGCTATTAGATCTAAATCTATGCAAATTTCAACACAGCCACCAAGAGAGGTTCAACAATCCAGAGCGTTTTCTCATCATCTGATGCCTGACATGAAACGTGTACCTCGTCTCATTGCTAAACATCTATCAACACAGAACAGATCAAATTTTACCAGTACCTGTTAAGTGAGCTGTTCCTTTGGGGTAGACGAGGAGTGCTGTGATCATCCCCTCCAGCTGGGCTTGGTGGGAGAGGAGGAGGTCCCGGTCGGCCTGGTGGGAGAGGTGGTGCACCTCCACCAGGGGAAGGACGAGAGGGGGAAGAGACAGAGGAAGGCGGTTTGGAGTTGACAGCAGGAGGAGGAGGGGGGAAATCACGGGGCATAGATGGTCTATGACCGCCCATAGGAGGTGGTGGAGGCCGGTCATCAGGAAGTGGGGGCCTCCCTCCAGGAGCTGGGGGTAAAGCAGGTCGGCTGCTGTTGGGGGGTGGAGGAGGGGGCCCGGATAAGCTTGCTCGTGACCCAGGTGAGGAGCCTCCTGGTGGTGGAGGGAGAGGTCCATGCCTCCCTGATGGAACACTAGGAGGTAGAGCTGCAGAAGCATGGCTGGGTCTGGGTCCTCCAGGGAGCGATGGCGGTGGTGGGCCTCCACGAGACTGGAAGCCCTGGGTTGGTCGAGGTGTGTTGGGCACGGGAGGGGGGCCGCCTGGAGTGTCTTGTCTTGAGAAATTTGGGCGGCCCTTGGGAAGATCAGGGGCATTACTACGACCAGGTGGGCCTCCTGGGAGTTTAGGTGGGCCTCCACCGCCACCAAAGGGGCTGGGGCCTCCACCGCCACCAAAGGGACTGGGGCCACCAGAGCGGCCTCCTGGGGGGAGTATAGGTGCTCGACTGGGTCCTGAGTCTGGAGGAGAAAAAAGGCAAATCTTAAAATTAACTATGTTAATGGCGTTTTCACACTGTTGGACACAGTGCTTCCTGCATTATTGTTGTTATTATTATTATTATTATTATGGTTATAATATTTTTTTACCATTGGACTCTCTGTTTGATGCAGACCTCAGTTTTGGCATCCCTCCTGCGAACAGGCCACCTAAACCACCACCACCTCCGCCACCTCCACCTCCTCCACCTCCACCACCACCACCTCCTCCTCCTCCTCCTCCACCTCCACCTCCACCTCCACCTCCTTTGGGTTCTGAGAGGACAAAATAAAATGATTAGCTTAATTTTTTGATGTACATTTGCATACAGATGCAATGTGGGTTATCAGGCTAATGGGGACCGATCAGGGCTTCAACCACCTCTACTAAACCTAACCCACTCTTTGGCTATTTGACTAATTAGTGACTCCTTTTATCACCAAGCTACAAACGAAATCTCTGTTTGAGGACCATAAACATAGTCATTATGAGTGTTACTGAAATGGGCTTGACTTACTGTCCAGACTGGGTCCACTGCGGTCATTGGTAACAGTCTTCTTTAGTCTGGAGCCTTTACTAATGTCAGACAATAGAGCGGACCGCCCCTTCTGCGGAGGTGGTTTCTCTGTGTTGGCCTGAATCACAAACACACACATGCATATACAGTCTGAGTAAATCTGCAGAAAACTTGCATAAATACGAAAAAACAACAGTTGATTTTATTGATCTTCAAGACACAGTGAAATATATATGAATCACATTCTTTAATGTTCAGTTATCTCTCATTATATGCCAAATATATGCCAAAAATCCCTTGAGTATTTTTTATAAACACCCCTTTCTTGTTGTTCTTCCTGTAAACCACATGTTTGATGACTCATCTTGAAGTCAGATGCGTGTACAAAACTGTATCCAAAAATGGGATTTTTTGTTTGACTTTAAGTGTGTAACACCACTTTAAACCATAAAAAGGGGAGACGCAGATAAGAGTGCGTAGGTAAAACTGAATGAGCAATAACAGGCAGTGACTGGAAGAAACTTGGGCTCACAGACCCCAAACAGCAGGAGAAAGGTGCTTGGTGGCAAGAGTGAGGATGTTATGACATGATTTGTCCACAAGATAGCTCTGCTGAGCAGAGGGTCAATAGGATAGCTGTGACTGGAAAGAGAGACAGAAAAGACAGATAGAGAGACAGGGAGACGGACTCCTCTTTGACTTACAAGAGCAAAGGTGGGAGGAGGGGGAGGCCCTGGGGGTGGTGGGGGAGGCGGAGCAGGCATCTTCCTTTCTCCACTTTATTTTGTCTGCACTGGACGCTGTACCCTGTTAGATAAATGATACACACACATGAGAAAAAGGTGGACAGAAAAAGCTAAATCCAGCAGATATTTCGGCTTCTGCAGTGCTTCCCTGAAGGTAATCAAGGATACAATAATGTGTCCCTGTAAATCAACCATCTACAGTATGAATAGACAACAAAAAATGTATGAGTATGACTGACTATTTGAAATAAGCAGAAACTAACACAGCTTAATGTTGAAGCAAATACAAAAGAGCCTAAAGCTGCATTTTATTCAGTCTAGTCTATTCAACTAGATGTGGTCATCTGACTGTACAGAAGTGACTTAGAAAACCCTAAACACTTCTCTAAAGATAAACAAGTCTACAATTTTTGTCCGCATAAAAAACTGGTTACAGTAGTTAATTTCACTTCCTTAAAATGAGCGTTGGTGATGAGTTAGAAAATTCTAATATTAAAGCTAACAGGATACAGATTTACATTTTTGTGGGGTTTATCTGCTTGACTGACGCCGATATCAGCCCATCACATTCAGCTGTGGTGGTTGTTACTTGCTAATTTCATCTCAGCTCCACCCAGGTTTTATCTCACTTCATAAATAAAGACCTTCAAGCTTAGTGACTGTCAAGATGGTGTCAAGATGGTGGCGAGTGGTACACCCGATTTTAAGGTTCAAAACGTTCCTTCAGAATAATCTTAAACATATGAAAACATACTTCTAGTGGGTGCAAAATAACACTTTGGCACATAAAAGCTGAATCATCTTTAAATGTTCAAATTGCAACATCAGGCAAATATGCCCAGAGAGAGTGAAATTGTGTGAATTTCGCAAGATATGCTCCATAAATTGTAGATATCTTGAGGAACTGGAAGTAGAGATATAATAGACATAAGTGAATAAGGCCAATAACATAGCAGTTGATAGCGAGCTTGCAGGCAATGACAGATTTACAATAAATGTTTAATCTAGCAGAAACTTTAGAGTCAAGTTCCACAGAACATGACTTCACAACACACATAACACAAAGACTGATAACCAGTTGCTGCTTTAAACTAACACACCATCACATAATCCCTGGGTCTAATGTGCAGAGCAGCAAGATTCTGGGTTTCCTTTTTGTTAAAGCTCTGATAGGAAAAATATGCATGAATAAAATGTTCCATCCTCCTTAATTGAAATGGTGTAAATATAACCACTGGCAGGGAACTACACGTCACATTTTATTAATAAACTGACAGTAATACATTTCAGCTTTCAGTGTAACTACATGCAAAACTGCTGTTTCACTGTTAACGTTTCAGCATGTTTCACTTTTGGTGACGTCCCAATAAGTTAGGTCCAAGAAGGTCTTTTGCCATTTACAGCTGATGGAAAAACATCTGCATTGACATCGCCGCTGCTTTAGATGAGGCCAGAAAAACAACATGGATGAAAACTTCATCCCTAAGGGAGTCGTGCTGCAGCAGCTGTCTGACTGATTAATACTGTGTGGAGTTTAAACTACTGACTTATTCATCTGCAAACTGTACAACTCACATGTAATTATTTGTTAACATATAATATTTTAAACTGGGGCTGCTTCAAAGTACATCTTTGAAATTGAATGAGAGGCATAGTCCTTTCTGTAGATCAGGACCACAAGAGGAAAATATAAACAAATTATCTACATCTATCTTTCAAAAATACTATAAACACATATATACAAAAAAAATCCCAATATTTACATTGCATAACTACTACAACACATGGTTTGGACTTCAAAGAACCCTGATCTCAACCTCATGGAGTTAATCTGGGATTACATGAAGAGAGAGAAGCAGCTGAGATGCTGAAATCCACAGAAGAAGAACTGAGGCAACTTCTCCAAGATGCAAGAACAATCGACATATCACCAAGTACCTGAAAAACTTTGCAGGTGTACCGAAGAGAACTGCTGCCTTTTGCACAGTACTGTAAGAGCTCAACAGCAAAAGAGGAAATATTAAACATTGGTCAACCTAATCACTAACATGAAAACACTTCCCTTTAAACTTTATGGTACCATACAGAAAGTATTTCTCTATTACCTATTTTAAATAGGGATTTTTAAATGTAACTATATCGAAAGCTTTGTTAGCATTATCATCACGTGAAGATGAACATGGTGGAATTTGTGGCTAAAGTAAGTGCCAAAGATGCATATATCATATCTCGGTTTAAATCCAAAATGATTATCACGCATAAAGACAAACAGTTTGGATCTGTATCAGTTTTACAGCATTAATTTCACCAGTTTTACCTTTAATTAAAAGTGCAGTGCAAACTGCACTGAGATCAGAGAAGTCAGTACTTGTACAACAGCAGGAACGTTAAGAAGCCAGTTTAACAAACAGCGAGAAAAACAAGTTCAATAAAAACCACACGTTAAAGACCCCGTCACATACACGCTCGCACATTCACACTCACTCCGAAATCGGCCTGCTTCCCCTCACACAAATACTCACATGGCCTGGCCTCTCACTTCATTTTAAGTCACACACACACACACACACACACAAGCACACACACATATAGTCAGACAGTCCTCTAGGGGCCTCTTACTTCCTGTATGCTGCTGACAAACAGGAAGTCACAAGCGGCTCCAGCACCGCAACCATCCGGTTGCCAGGATGATACGTCTCCATCTGCGCTACGAATCATTTTGAAATTCTCATCATCACTTTCATCCACTTTCCTCCTCTCGACTGTGCACCCATCTCATGCTCTCCTTTTTTAATCACTTATCTTCCTCCCTCCTTCGCTCGCTCTTTTCATCTTCTAGATGTTCATCCTGCATCAGCCTCCTTCTCGCACCTTGTTTCTCTCAGTTTCACCATCTGACTTTTCCTTATCATCTAATCTGTATTGTTTTTGCATGGTCTGCCACCCTCAAAGTCAAACATACTGAGATTGTTCCTCTTTCTTCTCCTTTGAACACAAATGACAGTTTCCACTGACTCGAAATTAAATGCATTTACATCTCCTGGTGAATACAGTTTATATTACGCGGTAAAAATGTACAGAAGCAAAGGAACAGAAGACTCCTTAAATGTGCAATAGTTTAAATCATTCACACTCAACCTGCTGGTGTCCATTCTTGCATGACACCACCATCTGAACACCTGAACTCAGGCCTGCACGTTTAAATCCAACCCAGTCATTTAACGTTGTGCCTAAACCCAAACTGCTTCTGAGTGATGAACCCAAACCTGATCAAACTGATTGCCTAAGAGGTATAATAGTAAAAGTTTAGCAGCATGTAAGGGGGACATGCTGAGTAACATCCGCTGCGACATGTTTCCACTTAAAATTAACTTCATAAAACAGAAACAGTTGATACGTCCGTGAAACAAATTTTTCACACTACACAACCTGTGGTGTGCGGTTCAGTTGGTCTATACTTGAACTAAATGTGTGAGTTTTGCCACCTTTTTATTTTTTTTCACACACAATCCAGTTTGACTAGAAATGATTGTCAAAGCAGATATATCAACATTTTTAGAATGAAAGCACAAACATGTGTCTAATAAAGGGTTGTAACTATCCGTTATTTCCATTATCAATTAATCTCTTGATTTATCTATTAATTTGGTCCAGAAAATGTCAGAAAATGGTGAAAAATGCCCATCACTGTTTTATCATGACACAAGGTGATCTCCTCAAAACAGGCCATGACCTAAAGGCATTCAGTTTACTATCAAAGAAGAAACCAGAAAATATTCACAGAGAATAGTGTTACAAAAATTATTTAAAAACAATTAATCAATGATCAAAATAATTGGCCATTAATTTAATAATAATTGAAGCTCAAGTCTATTATATGTGCAACCAGTCTGGCAAAAACTGAAAATATCAATGTACAAAGTAGTATTTAGATAATCAAAATAGACTAAAATCTGCAGTGAAACAGACTAATAATTAAATGATTAGTTTATGTGAGTACGTCCATTAAATCAGCTGTGGCCACAAAGTGATCAATATACTGACCCACATATAAGGTTTTAATAACAATACGCTGTTTACATGTATCCTTTATATGACTGTCCTGTTTCCCCAATAGAGACCATGATGGGAAAAAGTCTGCAAAACTTCACAGAGACAGGAAATCATGTACAGCTCAAGTCTCAGTATGACAGCTTAAACCTGCTATAGTTCCCATGGAGACTCTGAATGTGTATGTATGTAAATGTATATGTAGGATGTATGCAGAACTAAAGCTCTTTCTGGAAAATTAAGGGGAAGATGGAGTACATAGAAACTACCTACATTACATATTTGAGTCTAATTTCTATTAATGACAACTTCGTGAGTATTTATAACTATAGGAAAACATTGAGAGAAGATATTCAAGTCTGGCTTCATTGTGACTTTATTAAAAAAAAGTTGAAACTATGATCTGCCTTAAAAAGAAAACCTTCATACATCCATTCATTCATATTCTAATCCTGACACAAACCATTCATACTAACGTTGAATCCTAGCAAGTAACAGTTGCTACATGCCAGATAGTGCCACACTCATCCTTGTATCAACACATGTTAACAGTGTTTGTACTTTACGCTAGATGAACTATTTAATCCAAATATTTGTCGGGACAAATGGCGACCAGGCGGAGACGTCTGGTGATGATGGATGAAACAAACAAACTGGTTGTGAAAACATAGACTAAGTTTTATAACTATGATAAGATGTGTGATCCAAATGGGCCAAATAAACAAATCAATTCCTGTTAAATATCAAAATCTAGTCAACAGAGTCTCATTTTTTTTGTGGGCTTTTTTTTGTGTTACTTAGCGTGACCATGAACCCAAAAGCATTCATTTTATGATATGAAGCAGAGAAAAGTAGGAAATTATTTGCATATGTGAACCAGCAAATCACTGGACACAATTCATCACTTAATTGTCTTTAAGATCATTTAATCATATGATAGTTAAAATGACGATTGTTTTAGAACTATTACAGCTCATAATTTTAACCATGGTTAGGGTAAAGTTTTGGCTTTAGCTGAATAGGAAAATGTCATTCACAGACAGCTGTGAACCTCTGTGAAAAACTTGCCATTTGAAGCCGTGCTGGCAATCTTGAAAGATTTGAAGCCAAATGCACATGTGCATATTTCCACTGGGCCAACAACTGCAGATGTTTCTATTTGTCCTCTGTGGCAGGGGAATGTATTTCTATCACTTTGAGCTTTGTACTTTATTGCATGTAAAAAAAAAAAAAAAAAAAAAAAAAAAAATGCTGAATTGATAAAAGTTCAGCATGTCAGGCTGAACTAAGAGGGTAGGTGGTTCGTTGGAACAGGGCTCGGAGCAAACGCAATCACCGCTCCCTTCAGTCGATGGTGTAATTTGTTCAAATATAGCTCCTATGAAAGTTTAAAGCAGGACAAACACTAACACCTTTTACTTGTTTCCTGCAGCAGTGATGACATGACACTGACACCACTGCAGATGTAAGCCTAGCAGATGAAATCAGGCAGGAAGACAGGAGTCTGTTAAAGTTTCGTATGTGTTGCAGAGGAGGGGGCTTCACGGTGTGTGAACGTGGCTGTGACAGTTGTCAGTTTGACCACAGTAGTCACATTTAACAAAGAATTTGTACGTCAAAATATGCCCACGTCTAATTATTAGAAACAAGGAAACCAAACATTCTCATGAGCTAACTATCACTCAGTGCAAGATTGGAAGTGTATACTGAAAAACATCAACTTCTGTCATCGGAAAAACACAAAAAAAGGCTTGTGTTGAAATTTAAAAATGTGCTAAACTACTTCCCTTTCTCTAGCTGTTACTCACACACAGCCTAATATTAGCTAAGCATTCACAATGGCTCCTTTGACAGACAGCCAGAGAGAGGGAGAAAGACGGAGTGAAGCAGAGAGGGAGATATGAGGGATTCAGGGTGGAGATCCTTTGAAGAGACACCGTCAAAACACACACACACACACACACACACACACACACACACACACACACACGCTGAATAAGGCTCACATATGTTTCAGTTTACAAATGGCCATAAAAAGGCTTCTTCATCCTGCCTCTGAACCTCCTGTGCTTGGCGACCTCATTAGAGTTACTACACTCACACACACACACACACACATTCACACAAACACACACACGTATGCATAGTTGCACACTTTGAATTTATAATCACAATACAGCAGTGTTTCTTTTTCAGCCCTGGTCTACAAAACCTGTCCTTTCTTTAACGCCACAAATGGATGAACTCAGCAAATATGTTCTGACACTTGTGCATGAAAATAAATTACATTTATCTCACTTATCTTCACTTTGAAAGCTCCTTAAAAAGGGACATAACACAGTTTTGGTGGATTGTTAAGTGACACAGTTTATGTTTCCATAGCAGGTAATAAAAGCCAAAATTATTTACGACCCCATACTATATTTCATTTGGCTTCATATTTGCTGTTTTCTGCTGCTCTAAATGTGGGTGAGATTTGTGTTAGACTATGAAATATCTGATTCAACAACTGAACTTAATTAGATTATTTTAAATAAGCAAAAAGTTTAAGTCATTGCTTTTGGTGTAGTTCAATGCAGAAACATGTTGTGGTTTTAACAGGGGTGATGGAGGGTGGGAAGGGGTATATCATTATGTTGAAACCCACCATCACTTCTCCCTTAAAACCGTCCAAGCTGTCAGGTGGCTCAATAATAAACATTAATGTTTAAGCTAACAATAAGACAAACCAAACACACTTAGCAACATCCAGATATAGTGTTATATTTACATGCCTGTCTGCACTGCAATCACCAGGGTAGATTTATAGAGCTACCAGTCATAAAAAAGATCAAGATCTGAGTTGATTTTGAAAGTGAACTAAAGCAGAAGGTAATTTTACATGTTTTCAATGCAGCCCAGAGTAGTAATAAATGTGTCGGCAGTGCAGGAACAGTGCTGAGTAGCTAAGCTAACATCCTGTGGTGCGTTCACATGCACTTGCTCACACACCCATATACATGCACAGAAATAGACACACACACACACACACACACAGCAACTGTATCTGGCAACAGATGTGGCTCTGCTGCTGGTGTTTTACACTTTAACTCAGCAGGATAATTTTAACTCTTGAAGGTTCTTCAAATAAAGAATTAAACGCCGAACACAATTCATGACGGAAATGTTCACAAATGAACGTCCTCTATAGAAAGTCTCCCGTGTATTTGACAAGCATTCTTTGTGTGCAAGTGTTTCCTCTTGATATATGACAAAAATACACATGTAAATTAAATAGATTTGAATATGCACCTAAAAGTTTACAAAACCTTTAATGTTTTTTTATGGGTTTCCTCAATGGCATTAAACCACTTCCTACAACATAACTTGCTTTGTATGAACTTTTCTGGTGATGTTATAGTATAGCTGAAAAACCTTATTTTACCTTCCGTTACTCTGGGTAATCAAAATGCATTAAGCAGGTGCTCATAGAGGCTAATTAGGTGCTATATTTTAATTATTTTGCTTTCTTACTCATATTCAATGTGTTTTTATATTAATTAAGTTGACATACCAAATAAGATAACGCCGTATGAATTTACTATAATAGCTTTCAGATGAATCAAATTAATGTCAAACAGTGACTAATCGGTTCAAATATCTCTCATGCATTGGTACTGATGGGTAATGACACAGTAGATCTACACAGACACACAATCAAAGGCATCATATAAAGTGAAAAATGACTTCTTAGTCTGCGTATCTTCTCTTATCGTTACCACAAGAAATACTGGACAAATACACTGATGTCAAAATGAAGGTTTAACTTTCATTTGAAACGCTCACCTTGACCTCTGACCTCCCTGTGGTCAGCTTTGAACAGTTAAAATTACCGTAAACATATTTTTAACTTGGCTTGACACAAACGCTCACAAGGAGGTTATGAACAAGGTAACATCCGGTCTGTAATGCAGATGATGTAAATATGCTTGAAGAGTCAAACGAACATTCTTCATAGCTCGCCTTAAAATAGGGTCTAACTCAGAGAGATAGCGTACTGTGTCCGGTCTCTGTAAATTTAGTCTCTTACGCCATATTCAGATCATACTCCTGTCATGTGGGTTAGCATTTAAAAAACATGACTGAGTTTAACAGAGCTATGCCTAACTCTACTCTGCTGTCCGACATCAGACACAAATTATTGTGTTATATCACTGTTTATTCTACTCTTTACTGACATGTATGACTATTGTTGTATTATTGGTAATAAACAGGAAATACTGTGTAACAGAAATGTGATTTTAAGCAACACCTACAGTATCTGTAGTCTTTCCTTTGAGTTTTGTCAACAAAACTAAAAAACCCCAAATGTCTTTTTTTTTTTTTATCTATAAAAACTTGGTTAAAAAAAATACTACTTACTCAATCTGTGTCCATAGAAGAATCAGCAGTATGTTCAGAAGACAGTAGAAGAAGCACCTCAGTTCATTCCTCATAAAAATGCAAAATGTGAAGAGCAGCCACATACAGCTGAAAGCAGAGAAAAGCGGAAGATTAGCAGCATCTAAATATCTTTAAAAAACATTGCTCACTGAGTAGAACTTCTTTATTCCTCTTCCTCTAAACTCACATCTCAGATTACACATTCAGAGAAGTCCCACCTCTGCTAACACACAAAAAAACCTCATATACAGCAGAGCTACTTCCTCTTTTTCAGTTCCCCACCTGGGGGAAGGCGGGAGGGAGGAGGGGAGTGCTGAGTGCTGGGGTTCCCAGCGGAGTTTAGGACTTAAATAAAGTCTACAATAAGGTTATGAGAGCTAAGTAGAGATGAATTCACTGTATGTCAATCTTCTAGGTAGTAAGTCCATTAAAAAATAAAGTTAAATGCATTAAGGGAGCATATATCTACAAGGCTGCACAATAAATAAATGACAGAAAATGTTTAAATTAGACTCATTTGGACTCATTTGGTGACAGATTCATGAAATCAAACCCATGATGGAAAACCACAGGGACTAACAAATCAAATACACTACACATATTACACTGGGGGGGGGGGGGGGGGGGGGGGGGGGACGACAGTTTTAATTACATTCAATTCAAAGTGAAAATATTCTGCAGATTCCCAGGTCTATATTTATATTCTGGGGCTTTATTGAAATATATTTGCATGATTTACAGTTTAAAAATAATAATAATCCTAATTTAACCCACGCTGGCTCTACAGAGTGTTTTAACGCCAGTCTCTTGAAGACCGGGCCCCCCTCCCGATGAGCCCACATTGGTTAGCTTTCAAAAGCTGCATCTCAGTAGACTTGAAGGTTACGTGAACAAACAAACAATGGAATGATTAAACTTCTTTTTCTCCTTCTTTACTAGAAAATGGAAACTTCTCAAGTTAAATCGGTACACGTTCGAGCCCGAATCTGATCCAAAATATGCAAGCAGACAACGAGAACATGGGACAAGCTTAACATTAAAGGCTATGAAACTGATGGCTGTTAATGTGCATGCATGAACTTCCTGATGTCAGCGAGACATGGAAGTACTGTAGAGGTAACTTTGCTTAACCCTCCTGTTGTCCTCGGGCCAATTTTGATCCTGGAGGACAACAGGCATTAACTCAAAAATGAGGAATGCTTTCATTTAAATGAGGCCTATTGACCATGATTTCCAATGATATTTGTAAAACCTGAGGTAATAAGTTGGAATGAAGTTGGCTTTAAATGTCTAATACAGAATTGGGTGATAATTTATACCTTATGCTTTATAAACAGTCAAACCAAACTGGGCCAATTTTGACCCAGGAGGACAAAAGTTGCACAGTCGACAGACAACAGGAGGGTTATCTTAGCATCTAAGCATTTTTACATAAGTTTTGGACCTTCAACCATGTTTAACACAGACCTCCAACACAAAACAGTATACAAAATGACAGAAAAGCACAAAAAGCACGATATGTCCCCTTTAAATCCAGCAATGCACCAGTAATAGTCAAGTATGACAAATATGAACATCTGATCCAAATTTATAAAGCCAATCCTCACGAGTAAACATACCAATCATTCCCTTTGAAAGGTCACTGAGCCAATGGCAACAACAACCAGGTCATTATCAACATCATTTAACTTTAAATTCATTAAAAGAATCAGACCAGTCAGTAGTTTTGACATTTAATTATTGTATCTAATTAGTTTGTTAACTACTAATCAGTTTATTGTTGTTCATTTTGGTATCAAACCACAATGTGAAGATGCATCATCGTTAAGTCATTGATGTCTGAGATTGTGTTTGACACACATAATTACATCACTGATTATTAATCGATGCTGTCCTTCTTCTGTTTATCCTGAGAGAAAAAGGAGAGACACGGGAACTCATGACGTCACAAAGATTAGACATTGTGGGTTTGTTTTTTTACACCAAATTCCCATGAGAAACAGTGACCAATAAGGTCATAATTTTGACTGTGTGTAAAAACATATGCACATACCTAGCAGCAAGAAGAAGAAGGAGAAGAGGACAAATGAGGATGTAAAAGCCACAGAGGAAATGAAGGGAATAGATTAGAGGCAGATGATGCAAAATTGGACAACTTTAAATGTGTGTATGACGCTGTTGTGTATTTCTCTATAAATTCCTTAGATTGCCTATTCTTTTTGTCACTATCCTGCAAATTCTTATGTTAATTGTATTTTACTGTCTGCTTGCAATCCAGAAACAGGAATTTCTCAAACTGCATGCTGAAATATATTAGACACCAGACAGCTTTCACACATCACATGTATGAGAGGGAGAAAAAAAAAACTTAAAAGAAAAGCCTTTGCTTATGTTTATTATCAGAAGATGAAGTAGATCTTCTATTCAACTGAATGAACTGAAAGCGAATTGATCCCAGCCCTCGGTGCTGCTGGATAGATCCCCTGCCAGAGGAGAACGGGTTAGCATAGCTTCACAGCAGCCACTTCCTGTGCACTCAATGTCACACTTCCTGACTCGCAACTCCTTCTGCCAACCCAACACCGGCTGCAGTTCAATACTTTCCCTCTTGCCTCCTCTTTTCAGCAAACTACAGCACCGGAGCTTCGTCTTAAAAGAGACACCTTGGCTTACTCCCCATGTACTCAGCTGTTTTTTCTTTACCAGACACCAGTCTTTGGTGAGTGGGAATATGTGTCTGAGCTGGTACTTCGGTAAAACCATGAAAATGGGCAGTGTTACCCACAGAGTATATTGCAATGGGCGAATGCTGCAAGAAAAATGCTTACACTATTAAAAGACTGCAAGTTAAATGAAAACTCAGCACTTTGTCTTATTTAACCAAAACAAACGTGCATCAGGAACTCCACATGTAAAGCTGTAAAGCTACAGTAAGCCTTTTCTACCAGTAGACTACAGGTACTGGAAGTGATGTGAAACTGTTAAAATGACTCAGAATGAAACAAACACTTTCAAACTAAACGCAGCTCTATTTCTATAAAAGGTAATCTGATATCTGAATACTGTCCTTATTTAGCATTCTGCATCCTCATATGTCATCATGTTCAAACTTGGTTTCATTTTGTTTTGGTGGACAAAGCAATAGAAACAATTACATTACAATACAATGCTCTTCACATTTCATTCCAGGTGGAAACACGATGTGCTTCACAGAACCACAGCTACCACAGAATTTGCAACCACCAAAACTATGTGGATAGTGTACACAGTAAAAGTATTAGACATAAGCACACACAATTAAAAACCATTAAGTAGGAATAAAAAAATAAAATAAGACTAGCAACCAAGCAGTAAAAAAACAAAAAAAAACAAGAACAATAACACGTGAATGAAAACCGTTAAAAAAGAATAAAATTAACACTAAAGACCACCAATTGACCAATAAACAGGACTGGATCAAAACCCTGTTGCCTGGTTACCATCAATCATGGATATTGCAGCATTTTAAGATGT
This sequence comes from Scomber scombrus, assembly GCF_963691925.1. NCBI lineage: Eukaryota > Metazoa > Chordata > Actinopteri > Scombriformes > Scombridae > Scomber > Scomber scombrus. The sequence continues at coordinate 24,191,706 of NC_084981.1, read as the reverse complement.
CTTTTTTTATGTAAGTTTAAGTTGATTTGTACAGCACTTTCCATAAAGTACTTGTAACTCAAGGCGCTGCACACATCAGAAGAATAGTAAACATACGTAAAATACAGTGCACCAGATTTTGGGTGTGGACTATATGGCGCTGTTGTAAGAAGGGTTGAGTTAAGATTCAGGCCGTTTTAAAAATGTTTTATAAATTATTTCACTTACTTACAACGTGGAAAATAGTTTTAATACACTAACTATCAAGTTAATCATTAAAGCTAATTGGAAATGAACCCAATACAGTGTGTTTCATGTGTGTAAAGTTTGCATTCATAAACTTGTATTTGTTATATTGCTTTTATTTGACTTACCATGAACACAGAATGCTTTATTTTGGGCGCATGTGGAAATTGACAGTAGGACGACGGACAGATCGTCTCCTCTCAAAAAGGCTTTAATTAGATAGACTGACCACATGTTGGGAATTTAAATGGTTACTTTATCACCTGAAAAAAATAAAAATTCAATTAAGTGATATATTAACAGTCCTACAGCATCCAGTTTACTAATGCACACAAGTGGAACCCAACTGAGTCCATATACCTTTACCTGGTTGGGGTTCTCAGTGTGGGAGCCTCCATGTGAGACATTAATCGGTAAAATTGTGTTTTTAAAACTTATTTTGAGGGCGTGCTCAGTCTGGACTCATGCTCACTCCTACCGACATGTCTGTAAACGCTCCTCTGATGAATAAAATAGAAAACTTTTTAATCCTTTTGAAAGAGTAACAGCCAATAGGGAAACTCAGTCAGTGACTAAGTGACAAACTGGGAAACCACACTTTGTTAACACCCCCACAGTACTAGAGTGGTTTATCTTCCCAAGAAGTTGTGGTCTCTCTGAGCTACTGTGTGCCTCTAACTGAATAGCAGCACTCACTGGTACACTGCTCAGTGTCGTTGGTGCTTACTCATCTGCTATCTCATCAAACACACTATCCAAACTGCCGCTGGCCTGGGCCTTTCCTAGCTTTCTAACACGTGGTTCCCTTCGATCCTCCTGCTTGTCTGCCTCTCCTGCAGTGTTGATGTTGCTGGTAACAGATAAGCTAGTCTGAAATTACCTGAATGAATGTGAGTATATTGTCCTAAAATCACTTAATTAGGTAAACTGATTAAGTAAAAGTTAAGTTTTAGATTGATTAGAATGATTTTGTTTTTATCATTCTCAAATGCTCAGCACACACACACACACTGTCCTAGGTCACTTTCAGGAGACATTACATAGACCAGCATTCATTTCCTGGAGCCCTTCGTTAACAAGCAGCTGGAGGGTGTGAGCGACACAGCATGGCCTCGATCATGGTTTTGGCGTGTGCGAAACTCGAAACTACTTTGCTTTTAGAACAACTCTCAGGAGAGTAAAATCATCATCATCATCAATTCACTGTGTAGTTAAACTGATGGTGAGAGTCGTTAGACTGAAACTGTAAGTCCAAATATTACTGGTGGAGCTGAAGGTTGAAATGTCCTCCAACAGGCTGCTGACGTGGTGTTTCACAAAGTCATACAACTTTGGTAATAAAGGTTTTGTGGTGTGGTGATGGCTAAGAATCTCATACATAAGCTCCAACACTTTATTATCTACAACTGAGAACAGCTGGTCCTCAAGAGCAATGTACTGGGTAAAAAGCCTCTGTTATTTTTACTGCTCATGGATTGTCTGGACATTGTTCTCTTACTTCACTTTTTGCTGTAAAGTTGGTTGGTGCCATTTCCTGATGCTATCATCACAAATTCTTGAATTCAGCATTTTGTCGGTTCTTTAAATGTCTCATCAAATTCCTTGTGTTAAAAAGGAACTCCTTTTCTTTTTTTTTGCAACTAGTCATCATCGCTAATCCAAAAATATATCCAAACTGCTGATGTTGCTTCTCCTCCACCCACCTGCTCAACAAACAAAATGTTAAAGTCACGTTACCGTTAAGTGGTATCGGGTGTGATTGTATCGAAGTAGTTTTACAATAACGAGTACATGAGCATACTACCGGACCAATACTCTATACTGGTAACGGTATCGGTGCATCCCTAAACTAAGATCTGTGAGTCATATTCAACTGATTATCAATTGTTAAGTCTTCTTCAAATGAATAGTTAAACATTTCCCCTCTCTGGTTTAAAGTGAGATGAGAACATTGATACCGGCCTCATTTCACTAATTTTCACACTTTGTTTTTTGTATGGAAAAAAAACTAACGAGTTATAGCTGTTAATTAGTGAGCGTTAGAGATTCTGGGAGGTGGTCGGCTGTTTCCTTGTTTCCAGTCTTAAGCTTTAAAGCTAAGATGGGCTACTGGCTGCTGCTTCATATTTAATAGACAGATATGGGAGCAGTAAATATTCTCATGTAGCACTCTGCCGGAAAGCGAATGAGCAAATTTCCCAAAATGCCAGGCTGTTGCTTTCATAGAAGTATGACATCACCATCATCATTCATGTATGAGTTTTCAGGGAAACAAAAGGAAACTTGCAGCGGCACAAAGGGGCCATAAGGTTGCTAACAAATATGCTAATTCATCGGTTGCAAACACTGAATCATTATGTATCGTACAAAGGGGAAAATATCAAAAATGATGACGACATGCCCTTAATGAGATGAATCAACACCTTTTAAAATTTTAACACAAAAAATTTGATATTAAAAGCTTCACCAAATGGATTCTTAATCATGCAAGAAGTACAAAAACATTACAGTATTATCATTGCATTTTAAATGTTTCCACAGTCACAGCCTCACTACAGCCTGGTGTCTCAACTCGAGCTATCTTGTGTCTCAATAGACTGCATGAAACAATGTCATCAGGGTCATTATGAGTTTCTTCATGTTGTCTCATCTTACCACAGGACCTGAAATGTGACAGTCACTAAAACAGATCCAAAGGGCAAACACAGTCATGAGATTCATTAGCTTAAAACAACTTCAGACAGTTAATGAAGACAGAGGAGAAAAAGAAGAGAAATGACTCGTCCCCCATGCTGTATGTCACAGTCACATGAATATTAGTGCAGTCTGCCTGCAGGCCACTCAGCCACTTTAGATGCTTTGTGATCACACATCACACCACATATGACTCATATAATGTAGGCCAGGGACAGATACCACAAAATGTCATTCATTAGCTGCCACTGTGTGAAAATCTACTGTGACATATACAACTGCCAAGGTTTAATACAAATACCAAATGACACACTGTGAAAAAATTCCTCTGCCTATACTTGAAGCTTTTAACTTTTAACTTTATTTGTTTTACTCAATATACTCACACTCAAATTCAATGTTTCCCAAAACCCAGTACACATGCTTTGGGTTAACTTCGGACTGTGGAAGCAAACTGGACCTTTTGGCTATAAAATATGGATCAATGACGGGGTTTTTTGTGTCCATGTGGTTTAGTCAAATTTAAAAGAGGTTAAAATGTAAAAATAAACTCATGAATACCCTGCACACATTATTTTTTTGTGGACCCAGCATAACATTTCTACTTTGAATCCATTTTGAGAGAATATATTAGAGGATTATGGCAAAAATGTCTAAGTGGTGTAACCATAAAAACGTTGTACCAAATAATTAAACTTGATTAAAAACGCTAAATTCTTAATAAAACATCATATCAACTAGTTTTTTGGAATGATCTTACATTATAACTTTTTATATTAAATAAAAAGGTAATGGAATACAATTGTTCTAAATATTAAATTAAATTTAATACACTGTAGGGGGATAAAATATGTAATATTGATCATTCTTTTGTGGTTACACTTTTTGACATTTTCAGGAGCATTCAGTCTTACTTTCGGTAAAAAAAACAAAAATACAAAATGTACATTTTAACAAACCTGATGCTGCTTTTATGCAAATCTTTAAAGATTTTTTTGAATTGCTCATGTTGCCAACCCTCCACTGACCCATTTACAGTTTCCTCTAAGTGGTGGCAGAGTAAAACAACAACTTCCACTTCGCTTTTATATCTTATGTTGTTGAATTACCACATACATCCTTTTTTACCCATTTAAATATCTTGACCGAGGCTGTTGATGATTTTGGCTTGCTGCATTTGTACAACACATGAGGCACATGGTCATGAGTTCAGTGTCGGATGGACAGACAGATGCCAGGATCACATGCTTCACACAGGAAACAGAGCTGAACACAAAGACACAGCACAGGATTGCACTGCATGTTTCTACTAACCCCCCCACTCACTAAACAAATGCACATGCTATCCTCCGACTTCAAGAAACATGAATTATATTGCAAAACAGTGTTGCAATTCTTCTCACATGTTTCTTTATCTCTGAATGCACAGCAGGAAATGATGAGAGGTTCTGAGAATGCATTTCTACAGAGGACACAAGACACATTTGAATAAATAGAAGAGCGGAGAGATTCAACCAGCCCTTCGCTTCCTAAACACCACTGGGTTCAACCCACTGTCCTCCTGAGGAATGCCAAAAACTCAGAGCTACAATGAACTAAAACTAGTTCTGTAACAAAGCACATGAATGAGAGGACAACCTGAGACAACGTGAGCTCAGGAACAAGCTCTTCTCTGCTACAACCAAAACATCAACCTCTATAAGTTTTGATGAAAGCCATGATATACTGATGGGATCCAAGAATGATCGAACAGCGTGTGCTGTGCTGCTGCTTCTCTTCAGGGACAGACAACATAAGAACTAATTTAGTCCCAATATGAAGGAACCTACGTAGACCAGAAGTTTGTTATTATATTATGTATTAAACAAATATTATATCATCTTATATTCACAAGAGTTAGTTTCTTTCACTCACATTGTATGTTATAAAAGATTGTAGAGAAGCATCAGTGACTATTGCCTAGTGTTGACATGATAAGTTGCTTTATTGACATGTCTTAATATATACAGTATATATTTACATTTTGACTTAATGAATGTGAGGATTTACTGCTTTTCTCTGTTTTATCTAATTGGATATCTTAGTATTTTTGACTGTATATCAAAAAGCAAGTAATTTGCAGACATAACCCAAAATTCTATGAGATTTGGATGAAAATTTAAACTAGAAATACTAAATAATTCATTAAAAAAAACATTAAAAAAGACTAATAACTAACAATGAGAATCGTTATAGTAGCAGGCACATAGGTTTATAAAAGGGAGTATGTTTTAAGCCCTCACGGTCAGGTCTTTGGACCCAGAAAAATCCAAATTAGGGGAACATGGAAAATTTGAATTGAGCTGATGTGAGGACAGCAGGTGACAAACCACCGTAGCTGAGTGGGAGCCTGAGAGACATACCAAAACAGGCCCACTTAAAGCTTTAAGATCTTGTAACAAGAAGTTTCAAATTTGTCACTGAGTGAAATTAGTTGTTATTTCCATCTTCTTGTGGAAAAAATGACTTCAGCCCCTTCTGTTTCTTCCTGTCAACAGGTCAGAATAACTGTGAAGCTAAAACTGTTTCTGATTAATAAGTATGTGCGTGTGTGCGTGTGTGTGTGTGTGTGTGTGTTTGTGTGTAGGTGAATGTGAGGTATTGTAAAAAATGACACTAATCCAGAAACATACAGACAACTCACACTGACTTAGAGGAAGAGGTCACATAAATGTAGACATAATCCTTCACCAACTAATTTCACTAAATGGGAAAAGCCTGAGACGGATCAATGAAATTATATCAAGCGGATATTGAATATGTTTTGATTTGGACTGTACAATATGTGCACACTGGCACACACAGAAAGCTCCAAAATTAATATTCCTGCACAAATATCTACACATGCACATATAGAGTTAAGTTATTATGCTATGAGTGATGCAGAGGGCATCTTGGTACTGTGATCCTTTGGGGAAAAACTGGATTTAAGTTTGTTGTTTTTTTAAAGGTGCTGCACAGTGGACTTCCTCATGATGAGAGCTATAATGCAAAATCAACACTACAGTTTAATACATTTCTGCGTAATTCTATTTGTGGTAATATGATCCTGCCTGGACTCAAAGCTATTTGAGTTAAGCTAATAAAAGTCTGTGAAACGTAATGCCTGCATGCTCAATATCAGTTTTTATCATCAGTTATTTGCCATTATTGTGATAAATAGCAAGCCTACACCAATAACACAAAAACACTACTTTGCATAGATTAATTTCAACCATATCGACTTGCATGTGGCATAATTGCATCTCCCATATCAACACACAAACAAAACCACCCAACCAGCAAGAGGACAACATTTAATAGAAGTAAGAGATGTACACTTCTACAATACCAAGAAAAGCCCCTCCGGCTAAACCCGGAGAAGTAATCAAAGCAGTTCTGAGGAAATCCTGTTCAAATTAAATAATCTGTTAAACTTGAACCACTGAAATGAATCATAACCTTTAAAACGGGGCCAAGAAATTCCAGCTACAGTATCGCTCTGCAAAACCGCTTCTTAAGAAAGTTACTTGCACAGGCCTCTTAGCTGTGGAAAGCACTTTCATTTACACTGCATCCCATCAGCTCAGAGCTGCATCGACGTGTGTTTACTCAGCATTCCTCCATTCGAAGCAAGTCATCCTTTTTATAAACTAAATGTTTACAGAAGTAGCTCAGCCTTAGGAGTGTGTGTGTGTGTGTGTGTGTCGGTCTGTCCCTGTGTGTGTGAGTGCATGCAGAGTGACTCCTTACAGCCATATGGCATTCTGTCAAACTGGTTGCGAACAAACACATGCACACATTCAAATTCCTTTTTTTCCCCCCCTTCTTTTTCTCTTCAGCTTTCTGACTTTGTGGCATTTAATGATGTGGATGATGGGTCCAGCTGAAGTCAAAAGCATATCTTTGTTTATGTGTGTGTGTGTGCATGTATGTATGTGTGTGTGTTCATGTATGTGTGTGTGTGTCTCCCCACTAGTGGTCCCTACAAAACTCTTTGAAAACAAAACCCAAATATGTCAAAACACTGCAGCCCCAAAATTCTCTCAGCTCTTTCCTCTCTCCTCACTCTCACACAGCTCTAAACACATGCTTGACTGTATGAGACATGCAGCAGACAAATCCATGGAAACACAGGGAGTTTTTAAAAAGAAGAAGAAAAGAACCATTTAATACAAGTCTCACATTGGCACATCATTTGAGGGTAGAAGAAAGAACAACCCTTGGCCTGTTGCCAAACCTCTGGTAGAGCCTTGTGCGACTTTGCAAGACGTTTTAACCCGACTAAACGCTTCTTTAGACGGTGAAGTAAACAGTAAACAGCCATCACTACTGGAATCATTCCCAGCTGCCTTCCCGGAGGATGACAACTTCTTTTTTGCTTGTAAACCGAGCTCGGGTCTCACGGTTTCCGCTTCAATTAGACTATTTTCCACACAAGCACACAGACACAAACACCAAACTTACACCCAAATTTAAGGTGATGTTTGCTTAACGTACCTCTGTAAGTGTGAATTATTGTGCACGGATAATAATCTCCCATCGACCGTCGCTATGCTGTGGCTGGCGCTGAAGTCCTCTGTGCAGCCAATCCTGAAGTCTGCAGAGGTCTGGTAGGCAGGCGGGCAGGCCAGCTAAACTGGCCTCATCCAGAGCCGTGCACACACTGGGTTGTGTCAAGTCTCTCAAGGAGGAAGAGGAGGAGGAGGAGGTGGAGGAGATTTATCATGCTGACAACACAGAGCATTTACAACGGCTAGATGATACTATAAATAATACAAAGCTCACTGAGAGCCTTTTTGTTTCCCACGCAGCAAACTACCATTTAAAGATCACCTTAAAATGTGCTTTCAATGGAAGTGATAGAGGCAACAATCCACAGTCCACACACAGTCCTCATTTAAAAGTTGATGTGAAGCTTAGCTATATGAGTCTTCAGCAGTATGAATTAGTCACAAAGTTGATATCTGCCACATTTACAGTCTTTTTTAAGCACATTTCCTCTTTGTGTTTCCCTGTTGAGCTTTGTTGAAGTATAGTAACAAAAGAGGGACTTTGGAACTCAAAAGACTATAATGTTAAAACATATCTACTTGATTTGACTCATTTGAAACGTTGAAGCTTCATATTAGCTTCAGATTAAGATTTAAATACATTTTTGCACAGAAGGCAGCTGGATGTTGGTCCCTATCTCTCACATTGTAAGTGCTATAATGAAGGGATCTTCCAATGGTCAGTATGAACAGAAGGAATAATTACAGCAAGAAAAACCTGTTTCAATGTTTACTTGGCTTCTGACTGTTGTTTTAAGACAGGACTTGAATAATTGTGAACCTATCCCTATAATGTACTGACACCACAGGCCATCAAGTTAATTAAATTACACCATGAATAATACACACATCTCTGACACTGGACACATTGATATGCATTGTGTTTGACATTTGCTCCACAGAGCAAATAAAGAGTATAAAATACATACAGTAACAGTCAGCAGTAATAAATAATCATAAAAGCCATTCTAATACTCTAGCATGCCACTGTCATCATCTAACCCTGAAAACTTTTATCAAATTAGGGTTTAGTTGTTTATGGAAATCTACCTGGCTAATATTTCCAATAACAAACACACCATCTGCAATCTCATTAAATATGAAAGCAGCTGTAGAAGATTGTTTTCTTGGCTAAACTACATAGCTGTAAATCTAAATGTTCTTATATATTATTTAGAAACACAGTCAGCTATTCCTGGCCTCCTTAAAACGGTTCAATTGGGGGCCTTGAGATAATCCTCCATGACCCCTGTTCTGTCTTGAATCATGACCACCCCTGCTGTGGTTTTCTGCTATTCTAAACTACAGATTACTGTAGGTATATAATACACATAGATGCATTTTATAAATAGCTCTGCTGGCTTCCTGAGCTGCTTCTTGTAGCTCACAGTACTTCCTCTGGTGACTTGTTTGGTTGACTAAACTCTGCGTATGCACGGCTCTGGATTTGGCTAATGCAGCTGTGCAGCTGGGTCTTTATCCGGGGTTTTAGGAGTGACGCAATGTTTCCAGATGTGGAACAAGAGGGGAAAAATTTATATTGGTCTGGCCTAAGGAACAACAATTAGGCCCCCAAACAAATATGTCTGTAATGTTATTGTATAGGCTTGACAGTGTGTGTGTGTGTGTGTGTGTGTGTGTGTGTGTGTGTGTGTGTGTGTGTGTGTGTGTGTGTGTGTGTGTGTGTGTGTGTGTGTGTGTGGCACTTATTGGTGAGTTAATGTATTGTATGTTAAGTATGTTTTATAATCCCTTCTGGTGTCACCAAAACTCTAAAAAGACCTATTTTCATTATTTGGTCGGTTTTATATATTTAATAGAAGCTATTATAGATATTTACTGTAGAAAGAACTTGAAATAGGGCTAAAGAATGTCTTTGATGTCCAGAATCATTAAGTTTGCGGTATTTGTGATGAGTGGCATCAAATAACTAACTCAGTGTCAGGACTGTTAACAGAGGGTTTACATAATCATCACACAGTGGAAGTTACACACTAAAGTATGTGTTCATTGGGATATTTCCCTACATCGTTAAAAACTGCATTGGATTACATGCATTTTGCAGACATTTCTGTGCAAAGCGACTTATATTAAATGCATTTAACCCCCCAAACAAGAGCTGGATGACAACTTATTTTTATTATCATGATAGTTTTTCTGTTATTTCTACAGTAGTGGTTTCCTACAATTGGGCTTCTGCAAGTCAACCATCTCAGTAAATAATGTGAAAAAAGGTGATCTTTGTGAGAGTTGGCATCATACATTATGGCCTACACCACTTAGAAACTACCTGACATGTTGTTTAGTTACCGTATGAAAGATTTGTGGCAGTATTAGTTTCCTCATTGAGGCGTGAGTGGGTGGACAGGCATGTTGGATGCATCTGAGCTGTAGTTTGTTCTGCCAGATAGCCTCCTAAAATCTGAGGGACAGAAACTTCAAAATATCTCCGCCTAGCTGGATCTGCAGGTACAGGACAAGAGCACCTCCTGCTGGTTTTACATGGTTATATGGACTCAACTGTGTGGACACTTCACTACAGTTAATCTTACTTTTGCAAAAAATTTTTCTTGTGCACAAATAATTCGTTTTCATTAGGTTGAAATGTTTTTGTTAAAAAAGGCAGCAGTGACTTGATTTAAATGTCTGACTTTTCATGGTTCATCATTTAAACTTAGTGCTAAAATTCAGTATTGTACACGTACTGAAAAGTAGTTGTAGTGTGTTAATAGTTAATAGTGTGTTGAAAAGAGAAAAAACTAAGTTTCTCGAAGTTCCTTTAAAAAACAGCTCAGGCCTTGCGTGCATTTATGTATATTTAAATACTAGACTTACATGTCTAATGCTGTGTCCAACAGACTGGTTAATTGTCAGTCATAAACTAGTACAAAGCACACACTGTCATCAATCATCACAAGATGCCTTCAGGAGACAGACATAATAGGAGATATATGTTTGTAATTCATGTAAAGATGAAGTTCTAATGAAGTATTTTGTATCCCTGAAAAAAATAAAATAAAATGTACAACATAGAAAAACTACTCACAAATATCTGCATCATTTTATTTTTATTACTGAAATGCATACTTTTAATAAAATCTAAGAAGCATTAATATTATACACACGTGGGGATTGTTGCTGCAGATTTTCAGGAGATGTTGAGGACAAATTATTATTCTAATTATGATTCAATCCTTTTGTAACAATACAAATTATTATCCACAGATAGAAGAATGAATTTCTCTGCTTTGTCCAAACTGGTCTGAATCATATTTAGTTTATTCTCTTGGAATTGGGATTCCCTCTATACATTCCTCCAAGAAACACAGTAAACACAGTGATCTTGACTCTCTTTGTGCTGCATCTGTGTCTACCAGCTGCAGCTATTCACACCTGAATCAGTGATTGTTGGTCAGACAGATACATCTCAGGTGCCAAATATCAAATAGTCAAAGATGCTCAGATGCTCCTGGACGTCAGGCACTGGTTGACCACCTCCAGTAGCGAGGAGTTCTCCAAAGCTGCTGCAACTCTCTCTTTGTCTGCCAGCTGTTTGTTCACTGCACACACAACGCAATGAAAAGAACGTATGAAGAAAGTCACAAACCATGTAAATAAAACAAATGAAACCAAACAGGAGATATGTGCAGTAAATATTACACTATATGGAAAATATCATCCTACCTGCTTCTTCTGAGGCGTGAGTCCCTGGAGTGATGTGGACGTCAATCTGAGAAGAAACACATACTGTATTTAGACGAGACGTCCAATAAGTTGTTCATATCAATTAATGATAAACCAAAGGAGATGACATACTTTGAACCTGTCGGGCAGGGAGCGAAGCAGCTTGACTTTGATTGACAGGCCAATGAGAGTTGCCATGCTGCAGTGGGGGATCGTGGGTGTGAACTCGATACCCACACTGCTTTCTGCATCGTTCACCTGAGCAACACAGAAACAGAAAGAAGGGGATTAGATAAATAATAGGTCATTAAAAAATTAATTTACTGTTAAAATTTGACTTAAGAAAAACATAAAGACACAAAATTACAGACTTACTTTAACTCGTATTTGCTCCACGACATTGAGTTCCTCCAGAGACAGAGGGTGTTCTGGGTCATTGATGGATCTGATCAGATGTAACTTTAGTTAAAGAATTCAAGACAATGATATGAAACAACACTGGATCTGCCTCCAGCTGCACTGTAATATGGTCACAATATTATTCAATCAACAAATGTAACAGCAGTTTTAACAGACAGAATTTGAGCTGAGATTATAGTGTCATTAATCAGATGTGAATACTATTTGAGACACTATTCATTTTACTTCACTTTTATTCATTATTAAAAATGCAATTTTATATTTACTGTAAATTATTCAAAAGCACATAATAAATGTCACAGGTGAATTAAGCTGAATTATTTTTTTTTTCTCCAACATGATTTATTGTAAGTGGCAGCTGTATTTTTAGAACTGATCCTGACACACTTTGCATATTTGTTAAACCCAAACCTGCTTTCCAGCACTCACATCTGAACAATAGAGTTAAACATCCTGTTAGACGTTCATTGTGGGAGGAAAATGTCAGCATAAAACAACGGTAAGACAAGTTATTATGCAACTGAATGAAAGCTTATCATGCAGATAATAACAAATAACCAAAACTTTTTTCAATGTCTTTAAGCAAACAGGCTTTTAGAGGAAAATACTATGATATAAAACCAAAATATGTTGCTAGGTGTTAGATTTGATGATGGGCCATTTCCTATTATTATTATTATATTCATTATCAATTCATCTGTGAGTTATTTCTCAAAGAACTGATCAATCATACATTTTCTGAAATGTCAGGAAATTGTGACAAATGGCCTTCATAACTTCTTCACGAGAGAATATTAGTAATTTATTAGTTCATTAATAGAAAAGTAATTGCCATTTTAGGCTTTGGGAAACAGTTGGCTGACATTGTATTGATCAACCCACTAGGGCTGCAACAAATATACTAATTATATTCATTACAGATGAATCAGATTAATTGGTTAGTCTATTATCAAGAAGACTACAGAGTTTTATATTTGTGAAACCTTTATTGTATTTGTAGAAAATGAAAAAAGGGCGATTTCACTGCTTTTTTCCCCATCCAGTCCAAATCAAACCTTTTCAGTTTTCACAAAGAGAATAAAGGTTCCACAAATATGAGACTCTGGAGCCTCCTTGTTAATCTAGTCCAGATTTTATAATATAGAGATTTTTAATCTGGACCTGGTTTAACGTGGTCTGGATGGAGAAATATGAGTGAGAACTCCCTTTTTATTCTGGTTTCATAAGCAAAATAAAGGTGCCATAAATCTGAAACAGCATTAAAGCTTTTCATATGATGTCTAACACTCTTTCATCAATATAAATGGTGAAAAAACAGAGAATCAGCTGCTTAATATAATTTATTTTTAATGTACCCATTCAATTTCCTCTTAACTGCGCATCAGAAACTAACTTCAGCGTCGACATCATCTCTCCTATTATTTAATATTTATATATTTTTTTGTTAGTTTATTTTTGTTTTTTGAAGTAATCTCTAATTGTATCTGAAAAGTGCAATGTGAATAAAGTTATTATTATAATCTGTAACTATGTAGCTTTTTAGAGTTAAGTAACATTCATGATGCAACAGCGTGCATGCAACATAACTACATATGACTGCTGTCACCAATATAACATGATAGACAAGTTAGTGAGCACAATTACATAGTAAAACCATTGTAAATAAGATAGGAACTACATGTTAGTTTATTTTTAAAACAGGATATCAAATATTTCCCTGTCGTCGATGGGGTCTTGCACGTCTTCATCCTCGTCTGCAGCGGTCAGCAGCCTTTCCCCGGACCGCTGGAAGATCACAGGGTTAGCGTTCTCCAGACGGGTTCCTCCTGACATTTACACGCTGTTTTTAGTCCAAGTTAAACTGTGAATATCTGTCTCTGAAATCTGGTGCTAATGCTAAACTCGCACTGCACTGCGCAACCTGCCTGCATAAAACAAACACTTCCGAGAACAACGGAAAGCGAGAGAGTCCAAGAAGAAGAGGAAGAGTCTTAAAGGGACAGTACACCCAAAAGATTCCACGTCTAAAAACTGTAGCTTTACACAACTTTAATTATTTTGTGAGCTTGTCTGTAGTTACTTTTGCTACAGGTTCAAATGGTTTTATTTTAACAGCTTTAATGTACTTTAGATAGTTCTGTCATTAATATAGTCTTTCCCTCAGGGTTCATTAACTATCTTAGGGTCTTCTCTGTAGAAATCTGTCATTGTTTTTTCTGAACCATTATTAGGGCCCGAGCACTGACAAGTCAGTAAGGGACCTATTGCTTTTGACAAGATTCTTATTATTAGAACCTTTTCAGTGCCAAGATGACTCTACAGCGCCCCCTAGAACATTAAAAGTTGAAGCCCCGCCTTCTACATACACGTACATGAATGAAATTTAGGATTCATATATATCATGACGCACAAAAAAGCCTCTTGGACCCATACCCTAAGTCCAACAGGAAGTCGGCCATGTTGGATCACAGGTGCATTTTTTCCGCCATTATCCCCATTTTCAGGCCTCGTACTTAAAAAAACTCTTCCTACAGTTTTTACTCCAGAGACTTCAGATTGGAACTGTATCATCCTCAGACCTTGATGATGTAAACTTGATAACAGATTTTGCCTACGTTATACCAGGTGGGCGTGGCAGTCGTTTGTTTGTATAAACAAACAACTCCTTATAACTCCTCCATACATTGTCGGATGTTTATACATGCAGTGCGTGAAATGTCACACTTGGTGACGCCGTTTCAATTTCAACATCATTGGGGGTGGGTGTGGCAAGGGGTCTCCATCGCGCCCCCTAACAGCAGGTCATGTGACCACAAACTTTGTCTGATCTTAGTGAAATTTACAGGACTCATAGCACTCATGGGTAAACCCCCAAATTATTTTTATTTATTCAAAATTTTAACTCTAACAGGAAGTGAGTTATTGTGCATTTCCTGCGTCAATTTTCCGTTTTTCCCACATAGTTTAGACGACTTTCCCGTCTTCACAGAATCACCAAATTGCCCACATAGGTTTACACTCAGGAGCACTTTAATTTGAGACCATAACTGCCCCTGGGCGTGGCACAACAGCTCAATAGCGCCCCCTAATGCCTTTATCCATTTTGTACATTTTACCAAACTCCTACACTCACCAAATTGTACACATACTTCAACAGTCACACAGATTGACTACTGACAAAGTTTGGGATTTTTAAGTGAGAATATGACTCCACAGCGCCCCCTGGAAGATTTCAAAGTTTAAGCCCTGCCTTCTACATTGACATAGAAAAATGAAATCGACAACGCCTATGTATTATGTCCAGACGCACAAAAAAGCCTCTTGGACCCATACCATACCAAGTCCAACAGGAAGTCGGCCATCCAGGCAAAAATGCTCAATATTGATGATTTTTTGGCCCTTCACCCACATTCCTTTGTGTTGAGAAGTCACCCAGACTCATTTGTGGTCTTAGTTTGCCATCTAGTGGAGACATTAACCGCATCACACAATGTTCAATTAAAGGCACAGGAGCAAAGACATCTACATGCCAGTTTTGACAGCCCTGCCACTGTCGCACGCACCAACGTGGACGTACGGCGCGCGTTACAGTTGGGGGGAAAACTGGGGGGTGCAAGGGCCCTTCGACACTGCTTGCAGTTTTAATTACTATTATTATTATACATTATAGTGGCCCACTCTACTATGTATTCATATTTATTGTTGTAATTTACGTTATCTACTAAAATGAGTAATTTAGCAGGAGGTTTGAACACTTGGCATTGTGTTTGAAATGATCATTAGGAGCTGAGTCCCCTAAAGGTCTGATCCTAAATTTTCCCCTGCTATAGATCAGGGGTGTCAAACTTATTTTAACCCTTTCATGCCTGAATTATGATAACCTAAGTTGTTTTCCCTAGTTTTTTTTCATTTCTCTTTAGGCTTTCATGCATAAGAAAACAGCTTTTGAATAGCTGTCCACTGCAGTGACCACGATGCGTGAAATGGTTAAATGGCCACAAACAGTCCAATTTGATCTAAAGTGGGCCAGACCGGTAAAACCAGTGCATAATAACCTATAGATAATACATGTTATAATTTTACTGTAATAAACCGTCTTTTTACAAAACAGCCTAAGATGTCTTATGATAAATGGGCAATTTTTCAACAATATTATGTATTTAGTTTTTCAGATTATTTTGCACAGAAGCAGCTGATTGATGTTCAATATATGAATGTTTTAAATATAAGCACAATATGTATGTGTTGTTTTTCCCCTATCTGTCCAGCAGATGTCAGGAACGGCCTATTTTACCCTTCAACAACAGCAAAACCATTCAAAGTTTATTACATTGACAAAGGAAAAAAATTATCTCCCAAAAGCCAGGAGTTTGGGTTAAAATGAATCGACCTGTTAAACTGGCATGATGGCATGAGTAATTTGTTTTACTTTGCAACAACATGGCAGTTTGTGATGGAAATCTATGTGTTTTATTCAAAAAACAACATCAACAACAAAAAACAAAACAACACAGAATCGTTAGTTTAATTTTGTACACATCAGTCTCAATCAGACCTCTCAGACCTCACTTATGTCTCCTTCTTGTAACACATTCCCACTGTACCCCGTACCATCCCATAGCACTTAACGGGGAAAGGACCCCTTTTGTTCTAAAAATGGAAATAGAGATAAGTGTGAGGATGAAATGAGGACTGGGCAACAGCTATGAGCTAATAAACATTAAGCTAAGACGATCATCTTGTAACCATGAAACCGACATACACTTGAAATCAGTGAGTGCCCTTTGAGCCAGACAGTTATAGAAAACACTCTCCTGAAAAGCTCCATTGTTACTGGTGTGTCTCCCCTGCCAGTGATTTGTCTGCTACTGTAAAAGCGAACACAGGTAGGGGGTTTAGATGAACACTTTTTTGAGTTGTGACATCTTCCCACTAGCTTCCAGTTCTTTATGTATGTTCTTATAGACAATCAATCACTTTTTCTAAAAACTTAAAACATGATTATTTTGCGGATGTCTGCTACTCTCCTATAATTTCATGTTAAGGCATTCACTATTCACATATAACTCCTTCAAGAAACCATTGATTTATTTTGGTTAAAATGATGTTGTACAATCTAATACAGAAATATATTGTAGATTAAAATATGGGCATATAATGTCCCAAGTGTCATGTTTCAGCTTTAAAAAAGTGTGATTGAGACAAAAATGACGTGATTTCTTGTGTGTTTTTCACCTGTACTAGAAGGATGAGCTCATCACCAGCAGAGCCTGCGGCCACATCTGAAATGCTGATTTCATCAAGACAGAATCTTAATAAGCTGCTGAAGTCAGTGGAAATGCAAGAGGTCGATCAATCTGAAAAGCTTAATTTCAACATGATACATTCACCTTTTGAAAAAAAAAGTGCATATAATAAGGCTGCATATGGCTGCTGACACCTACATGACATTTAGTAATATAAATGTCATGCAGAAGGGCAGCAGCAAAGGAAAAGGGTGAAATACTTGTCTAATTGTGACAATTTGGATGAACAGATTCACAATGACCAACTTTTAAATCGTTTTATGAAAGATGGCTCCTACGAAATAAGATAACAGTCTCTCTAACAATGACTAACTTCATTAAACAAGTCAAATTTGTTTGAGCAAGAATGGTGTTTTGTTCTCTTTACTCTTGGTTTCTTGAAGGATTACAGCTATTATTATTAATGTGTATAGCCATTGGTAGCATTAATATAACATTATTCTCCTGATACTTCCAAACCTACACACCATTTCATACCTGTTACGCATATCTTAGTAATTAAATTCTTCAAGATCTTCATTTCTAAGGAAATCTATAAATCACATAATGTGGTACAACAGACATTATACCTGATCCTATCGCCTTTATCATTCTAGGATGAAAACTTTGTAGTTTTGGAGCAAGATGTCTCTGTCAAGCTGGAAACAAACAGGAGAGTTAAAATCCTCAGATTAATGCTTTGCACAACCAGAATGACAAATTGGACTTTCCTGCTGCAGGCTGTCGAGAATCCTGATGAGCTTAGTTTGACATCGCAACCTATGGAGAAAAAAAACAATTCCATGTTCTGTTTGACATCTAAACATTTGTGTAAAATGAACACTGTTTGTGGGTAGTTAACAGTCAGAGTGGTGCTACCTCAGCCTCTCTGCATTTAAACCGGTCATTTTAAAATTCGTAACGCTACCAGTGGAAGCGGTGGGGCTGACTACATCTCTGGTGAAAATGAGGCTGTCCTGCAGTTGTTGTGCACTGTGTGTAATAGATGATTAATTCTAGTTTGTTCTCAGTGTTTCAGTACACAGTGGGTCCCATATTTATACAGAACCAGATCTTAATCTTCAACTCGTGCTACTGCTGATGGGCCCAGAGCAGTAAACCTGATGTGCATATAATGAGACCGCAAAGCTGTTGACAACAAGACAACTTGTTATATAAATTGCATACAAAAGGGCAGCACTACACAGAAAACAGGGCCAGGCAGGTGCTTCAAACGAAAGTGTTTGATGAATTGTTAAACGGCACCTGAAACGCTGTCCTGATGCTTTTTCTCCAATTTCGCATTTATGTAACTTCTCAAACAATCCAACAAGCATGCCCACTTCATGCAGTGACGGGCCAGGTGTGCAGAGGTGAGACAGGGCAAGCAGAGTCTGAACTTCTCTCTCAAGGACTCTTTTTTCATTCTTCACACAACTACAATGCATCACTTTTTCGATGTACAAATGATGATGGCAGGCTCTTCACTCCACCTTTGTGTGGTCATTCAAATAACTGGAATAACACTTTTGCCTTCAGATGCAGTCAGGGAACACACTGTATGAATGAGTTTGAAGGCTGGGTATGCATGAAGCAGTCAGAGCAAGTGAGACCACTGCATGAAAATTAAAAACAACTAATTTAAAGGGAACGTATCATGCACATTTAGGTCTATACTTTTACTCTGGGGTTCTACTAGAATATTTCTGCATGATTTACAGTTTAAAAAACAGTTCTTATACTGGCTCATTATACAGCCTCTCAGTTTAGTCTCTGTCTAAGACATGCCGTTTTAGTTCCTGTCTCTTTAAGGCCCCACTCCCAATGAGCCCATTCTGTTCTAATTGGTCTGTATTTTGCCTAATTTCTTGTTCTTTACTCAAAATGTAAACTTCTCAAATATATCTGAACGTGTTCGAGTCTGAATCTGATCCGAAATAAGCGTGTGTGAACATCGTTACCTAGAAAAAGGCCATTTGTGGGCATGCTTGAGCAATCTAGTGTCATCACGACGAGAAAGTAGAGGCAAAATTGTAAATGCAGTGTTCAAAGCAATCCTGACTTTTGACTTAAAGGGAACACTTCAGCCATGTTTAACACAGACAAGATGCAGCATGATAGCATACAATTAACAGAAAAATACAAAAAAGCATGATTGATGATTTAAAGCCTACAGTATGCTATCTCAATACGCTGCAGTCACAGTAGAGCTCAAGCTTTGCTGCTTC
This sequence comes from Scomber scombrus, assembly GCF_963691925.1. Classification (NCBI taxonomy): domain Eukaryota; kingdom Metazoa; phylum Chordata; class Actinopteri; order Scombriformes; family Scombridae; genus Scomber; species Scomber scombrus. The sequence continues at coordinate 24,172,599 of NC_084981.1, read as the reverse complement.
ACATGGGCAGAGTAGATAAAGTACTAAAGGCAGCTGGCTCCAGCAGATCTTATGCAACCCAAAGTGCCCTCTAAATAACTATCTGTTTAGTGAAATTCCCTCTATGAGGTTTCTCAGGTGTCCTTTGCTTAGCTGAAGCACTGATCCAGTCTTTAAGAGCTAACTGGTAAAACTGGCTGCTATCTTTTGGCCTCTTTGGCATGTGTTTGCTTCTTTCTTTCTTTCTTTCTTTCTTTCTTTCTTTCGTTCTTTCTTTCTTTCTTTCTTTCTTTCTTACTTACTTACTCTCTTTCTCTTCACAACAACACACACACCACTTAACCATAATCCTGATCCTGGCTGTTCATACGAGTCTGACAGTGCTTAAAGAAGGTGTAAAGTTTAAAGCTCTTTTCTAAATTTGTTCAGAAACTCCAGACGAGACAAGACAAGCACAAAAACTCACACACGGTACCCTGCATACATAACGCTAGGGTCATGATATGGAATTTAATGACTTGCATAACAACATTTTTACAGATTTTCAATCTTCTAATGTGACAAACATGCAGGCTGACAGCTGCCCAATAATTCATAATGTCAGATCTTTCAAACTGACAGGTTTATGCTGTTTAGGATTCATTCCATCTTTATAATTAAGCCTACAGAGACCTCAGTCTTTTATTATCCTATAGCTTTTGGCCTGAAGAGAAGCACATAGGATGTATTATACATATTGTATTTTGATAGAGGGTGTGCTGCTCCTCAGAGCCCCTCAGTCTTCTAAGAAAGTGAGATTCTCTTCTTCATTTATGATTTACTGAATGAAAAATACAGTTGCAAGGTCAAAATTATACAGATGGCTGAGAAATACAAACTAAAGAATAACTTTTTTTTCAAAGCTGCAGACAGGAATACAAGCCGAACAATGAGCGTGAAGTTTAGAATGTAAATATAAACCAGCGCTGTCTTTCACTTAGAGAAAAGGCTGCTGAACATCATTTGTGATTCACAAAATTAAACATGTATCTTCAGCTGCAAGGTCGTGTCAAACACTGTCTCAGAAAACACAAAGGCAGTGATGTCTAACAACATCTTCTATTTAAGTAGGAACCATCTGTAATGTTTATCAGTAGAATGTGACAGGATCATGTAGGATGCTCTCTGATTTTGTGACAAGGCACATGCTCCAGTACGGCATACAGGCGATCGCACATAGTGGCCAAACTCTGGCATTAAAACTTCCCAAAATGGCCCGAAATGCATTTTTTCTACACTCAATCATCGGAATAGGAGAGCTGGAAAAAGGTTGATATACATTTTTTATGAGCATCACAACCCCTATGAAATTACATATTTCACTTTCAGAATTTGATCCATTCGGTCCGATAACATTTGGAAAAGGGCCCCGTCTACGACGCTGTATCCAGATCTCTTAATACATCCATGCAACACACAGACTGTATAAATAATAAGTGTGAAAGACAGAATGGCAAAACTGCAGCAATATTTAAAGCATCTTCAGACTGATTGGTTCAAGTAATGTGAATTAAGTGAGTTTGACAGTGTGTGAAAAGCAGAAGTAACAGAGAGAAAGAGAACAGGAGGAAAAAGCAGACATTAACCCATAGTGGAATAAATCTTTAATCTTGAACCTTGGCCAAAGCTTCATAAGACGTCATCTTTCTTTTACAAGCAAATTTAGCTAGAGGAAAAGTTTCCAGTCCAATTGAATTTGAAACTATATTGAAATACTATATTTTTCATAAAAATGGCTACATTTTCTAGCTGTCTAAAACTGTCTCCATAACAAACCCAAGCTCTTATTTGCAGATAGTTTTGGCATCATGTAAACCTGATTTAAGTGTAAATGTTGCTTGCTGTAACATTGCTCTAGGAAACAAACAAAACAATCTATTTGTAACTAAATTACACATGGAAGAGTCCCTGTGTGAAGCTACTGTGTAATTGTTCAGGCAAGTTTTCTCAGAGAAATAACCGGTTAAGTGATTATTCATTACCATTAATTGGCTAAAATTGTTTCAAGGGTATAAATTAGCTCCCAATTTGTAACCATTGCTCCAGCGTTTTGTCCGCCTCATTGAACTTCAACCAGCGTTCATTTTGCTCAGAGACATAAACCACTACACAACTGTTTTTCATGCGGCGCTTTAAGTGATCTGAGTGAGCTCATCTCTCCAGTGTGGCTTTGATGGCACTCTGCAGTGGGATGGGGTTTCCTCCCTGAGTGAGTGTTAATTAATAATTTCATTATTTTTCTTCAGGAGAGGAGTAGCAGTATCTGCAGGGGGCACAAAGGGACTAAGAGAAAGAGAGGTGGAAACAGAGAGATGAAACAGGTTGTTCATTTAGGCAAAATCACTTGTCATCTCATATCATGCTCAGGGCTGTAATCACTCACTCTCTTCAAAGAAAAGAAACTAATTTCAGAAACACAAGGAAATCAGCTTCAGGTAAGTCAGTCAGTCATAGATTACATAAGGTAACTCCAGTTCAAGAACACAAAACCACAATTCATGAGTGATAAAACAATCAGCTTGGTTTCACATTTTTAGATTTATTTCAGCATTGATATGTCCAGAAATATAATTGCAAATTTGTTGACTGCCCTGGAAACCCGAAGCTAATCTCATGTGTATAGACTTAAAAAGCAGTTCACTCAGATATAACTTACATTCCCTGGACCTAAGTTATTTAATTACATTTTCCACAGGAGCTCAATTTGAATCTCTGCCACTCTCCAAAGCATTCTCTCTGCCAATATTTCACACTGTTACTCGGAACACTTTCTGTCACAGCTTTGTATAACTGAGACATCTCGTACTTGAGCTGTTATACATGAAGGAGCCAATTCCTGCCAGTGTATCTGATTTGTCTGCCGATTGGCCCAGGGTGCCAGGCCAGCTTCAAAACACAAAATTACTCAGGTAAATCAAAGCAAAACCAACTCAGAACAACCACATCGATTTAGATCTGCAGGCATGCACCCCCCCCCCCCCCCCCACTCCCTTTTATTGCTCTTAACCTGATGCTAAGATGCATGCCTATCGTAGCCTCCTGCATCAACAACATCATTGCCTGTACATTTTCCAGTCGCAAGACACAGTTGTGTACAGTCTAAGATGGATGGTGAACATTGAAAGAGAAAAGGTGGAGCTGAAAGGGAAAGGGCTAAGAGGAAAGTGGAGCAGACAAAATGGTCAAAAATCAGCAATATGGAGCGCTTTGGTAGTCTAGTAGTTACAGCAAATGCCACATAATCACAGTGTCCCTGGTTCGGATCCGGCAAGGGACCTTTGTTGCACGTAATTCCCCTCCCTCTCTCTCTCTCTCTCTCTCTCTCTCTCTCTCTCTCTCTCTCTCTCTCTCTCTCTCTCTCTCTCTCTCTCTCTCTCTCTCCCTATTTCCTATTGGCCTCTATGCCATTTACTTTCAAATAAATGAAAAATGCCCAAAAATCTGAAATATGTTTGAAAAAGCTTGTTTAAAAAAGAAAAAAACACACACACACTAGCCAACGACAGGTGTGTATGCAAGATTTTTATTTTCATTAGCTAAATTTCACACATGTTTAACACATTACACAGCAGTTACAAACCAAAGATAATTACAATCTGAAGGAACAGCTTATAAATACTTGGTATATGAACAGTAAAATTACATAGCATATACAGAAAATGCACTACAGTCACCTAAGCTACAAACCGTGTCATTATCTTCTCATTTCAGAAACATAAAAGGGCTTCTTGTGTTTGCCACTCAGACCTCCATTGCCTGCTCTTGCTGTGTTGCTGGCCTAACTAGTATTCTGCTTGTAGCTTAATATGATGATTTCAGTCATTTTAATTTCATAGTTGTGGTGTTATGCTGCTGTGATTCAGAGATGAGATGTGAACTCCTTTGTGATGCGCTTTGAAGATTTGGCTGTGTGGAAACTTAATTGTGCACTTATTTAAAAGTAGCCTGCATTAGTCAGAGATAAATAGCCTAATAATCATGCAGATTTATGTCTCGGCCCCATGATTTAAATTTTTTTGTCACAGTCCAGCCCGGCTCCTCACAGTTTGTCTGAATTTGAAAATCTCTACATGAGCTACAATTTAATGATTAGGAAGAAACTTTCTACAGACACCAGAGCTGTTTCCTACAGGCAGCTTCATCTTCACAGGACATCATCGCCCACAAGGTTGTATTGATCTTGACACTCGCCAACACATGGAGCCAGAGCACAGGTCTTCCAGCTGATTAGCAGACTCCCTCCTCACAGCTTCACTCTCAGTTTATTTATTATTGACAGTCACGCAGACACTCTGGCCGCCAGCTATCTCCTCATGTGAGCTCCTGTCTTCTTTGCGCTGAGGCGAAATGAGCCTTCACAAAGGGATGAGCAACATTACAGCTCCCTGATAGCAACATGTAATATTTTATTGCCACAGATGTCTGCTCTCCACACTGGCGACATTATCCATCAATCATAGATGCATGTATGCACACACACACACACACACACACACACACACACACACACACACACACACACACACACACACACACACACACAAACACACACACACACACACACACACACACACACACACACACACACACAAACACACACACACACACACACACACACATACACACACACACACACATACACACACACACACACACACACACACACACAGTTGTGAATATACTCAAATCCTGCCATGCTGTTATTGACGATTATGTTTTCATGTATATGATCTGTGGTTTTTATTTGTCACTGTTTCTGATTTCTCTGAAGCAGATTTATTAACTTAATATCATGTTAAAGGATAAGGCTAGTGATTTTCTATATTTTTCTTACTGTCATCAAATCTCATGTGCATTCATTGTTCATTGTTGAGTTTGGCTGTGCATGAAATATGTTGACAGTGAAAAAAATACAGAACATTTTCAGGTTTTTCCTTTAACATGGTATTGTACAAACCTGTAGCTTACAATAAAATAATGATAACATGTTGGATGACATACTCCTAAAGTTCACAGACATAATTAACCTAAACATTGTTGGATGCTTTCAGCTGGCAATCTATTTTTCATTGTGCTTACAATGTTATATTCCCACAAAATCTTCATGGACTCTTTTTTTAAATCATATCTTCCATTCAATTTGAGTATTCTGGTATTGTTGCCCAAAATGATAAATCATTTCTGTTTCCATGCAATCAATACTTTTCATTTTAAACATCTGTTGAAATGAGAAATGTAAAAAAAGAAAGCTCTTTGATCCAAGGGACATTTTAAAAAGTTCAGTGTAACAGTCTTGACAACATTTCCTTGTATAAAAAAATAAGATAAAATAAAGACTTTAAGAGAAGAGAAAAATATTTTTAAACTATCATGCATGATGTGCCCAAGAAGTCCATAATTTATAATAATAATAGCTCATTATATACCCAACATGCTTTGTGAGATCTGATAACTGAATCCTTGAAAGGTCATGCATTTCCAAATATAGCCGTATCATTTAATGTCCAAATTCATGCTGGCAAGAACAGAGGATGAGTTGCTATTATTTTTCTGTGGAAATTTTTCAGAAGTTGGAAAGATATATCAATGCTTTGACTTCCCCCCTGTTGCTTTATTCCCTTGTGATTTTTCTCAGATTAGCTGCAAAACATTTTGACTACTCTCATGTGCGGCATTCACAAAATATCTGCTTTTGGAAGATTGTAAAATAGATTATTTTTGTCTTTCTGTCATTCTTTCCGCAGTTATATTTCAGAGCCCTTTGCTTCAGCTAGACTTTTGATTTCTCCCTGCAGGGCATTTTGGCTAGTTTTATATTGTAAAACCTTTAAAAAGAGCTAAAAACAGCTGTGACTCCAAGGAATTTTCTTTTAAAAGTCATACATGTAGAGCCTTTGAATGGTCACCTCCTCTCAGATCTGTCAGTATGAAGGAAACATGAAAAACACCTGAGGGTGAAAAGCCTCATATTGAATTTTGAGGACATCAATTCAAACCCTCATTATAGCAAACATTCAGACTTTAAATATGTGGAGTTTTTATGTGACTTTAGCATCAAATATAGCATCTTTCAAGTTGGGCTGGCAGCTTCATAACAACAAAGTGATGATCTGTCTTGATGTAAGGCTGCTATAATAAATTCATTAGAACAAAGCCCATGTGTTCTTGTATTTCTTGACATAATGAGACAAGGTCAAGAAGAGTGTACACAGAAGAGGAAGAAAAAAGAACAGAGCTGATTATCTATCCAGTAGTCTCGCAGAAAATAAATTGTTTAATTTCCAAAGTGCACGGCTCCATATTGAGATGTACAATATACCACTGGAGAGAAAAAAAAGCGAAAACGAAATGAAAGGTCTTTTGGGCATGGTGAAAGCAAATGTTACTCTCTTCTTTGGCATTAGAGACAGGTCTGAATGGTCTGAATCTGCATGAAGAGGGATGCTGCGTTCAAGTATAACTCGGAGGTTGTAAATTCTGACTTCCGAGTAGGAAAAATAAAAAAACAGCCGGTATGCTTTCTCAACCCCCAGTTCGCCATATGACGTAATTTCACCATGGCCGCCTACATCATAAACGGTGAAAAAATGTACATTTTGTGAGTTTTTATTAATTTTAATGATCTCAACCTCTGACTATGTTACTCGAACGCACCTAGGTCTGAGATGACATATTTCCCACCTCCGACCACTTGCGAACGCAGCATGACCTGTACTTCGCCTATGACCTGTGACCTCATGGCACACTTTTGGCGCTAACAGGAAGCTCATGTATGGAAAAATAAAATGCCCAGTTTAGCCACTGAACTGAAGTTAATTGAAGGTTCTAGATCTAAAAGAAAACACCTTTTGAAACTTACAAAAAAGAAAGCTTCTCAAAAAGAAAATGAAATGCAACATTTGCCAACACAAAATTGAGAAGAAGGACTGCAGTCGTGGAAATTTCTATAAATGGTAAGTAAAGTTACCCAATCTCTCTTGTATGTACTTAATCTGCACCAGATTATATCACATCTGGTGCATCATCTATCTATCATCTATCGGTTTTGTTAATCCTTTAAAAATGTTAATTTTTAGATTGGTATCTATGGAGTTAGATTTGTTTCATAATGATGTGTGTGTGCAGATCGACAATCTGTGTGTAAATGTGTAATCTGTAAATATAAACACCTTCCACAAATACAAAAAAAAATTTGAATACTTTTTATTTTAATTCCCTTCCTCAGCCCATCCAGCCTCCAGTCTGACTCTAGATTCATATATACTGAAGCCTACAAACATGTAATTGGTATCAATCTTCTCATATCTCTCTGCAAAGAAGCTTATTTACCAAAATCTTATGTTATCAATTCTGACATCCTGTTCTTTAAAGCAATAATCTAGCTTTCTTTGTTTATTCTGTACACAACATCTTTCACATGTCTGTCTGTCCTTGATAACGATCCCTCCTCTATTACTCCATTGTTCCCTGTTAAAAGATGATTTTGGGGATGGAGGGTGTGGGGGTTCCTTGTTTGAACCAAGGGTCTAAGGATAGAGGAAGCTCTGTTAATTTTTAAAGCCCCTTGAGGAAAATGTGTGATTTGTGGATTTGTGATATTGAGTCATATAAACAACAAACTCTTTTTTTTAAAAGATTTGTTTTGGGCCTTTTCTTTAGATAGTAACTGGCAGAGATGCCGACAGGAAACAGGGAGAGAGAGAGAGAGGCAGGAATGACATGCAGCAGGGGTAGGGTTAGGGACGCTGCGACCATGCGACCATACAGCATGTAGCTTTAAGAATTCAGCAAAAAATGTTCCCTTATCAGCTAAAAGTGCTTGTTTAAGATTAGGGAAAGATGGTTAAAAGAAACCAACAATGACTGTGGGTAGGAGAGGTGGATTCAAACTGTGCTCTCCACTGTTAAAGACCGACACTTTAACATCCAACAAGCCACCAAAACGGTCCCTTTGAAAGGTTTTCTGACAGCGTAACAATCACCTTCGCTTCAGAGACAGTAATAATTTTTTTAAGGCACTGCATGGACTGACACCGGCTTAACTTCCTGAACTCTTCACCCCTTGTAGTACCACCACACACACACCGCCCCCCAGATTTGATGACCAATTTCTGCTCTTCATTCCTCGTTCCCACTTAAAATCAAGGAAGTGATGTGGCCAACAATCGTTTTTAAATGTGCTATAAGTAAACTGACTTCTCACAAGAGAAACATACAAATTGTTGCTTTATTGTCAGTTTCATCATTTTGGTTGGTCTGGATTGTCTTGAAATTTTAGACAAATAGGTAATGTGAAGTAGCCATGCTGAAGCTGAACCTCGGTATTTGATGTTCTGTAGACGGTGTAATAATAGGCTTTGATTAACAGTATTGATGAAGCACCAGGAAGGCAGACGAGGTGTCAGGTGTGAGACATCAATAACCAAAAGATAATCTGTCAGCTCAGGCTGTGTGGTTTTGCTGGAACTTAGAGTCAGACTAAAGTTGATCTAAAAGTTGATCATTTGTTAAATAAGTGGTTAGTTGTTTGGCTGCGATTTGTAAAGCAGATATGAGGTCACATTTAAACTGATGAGTCATGATTGAATCATTATGAGTGGACAAAATAAAATGAAATAAAATGTGGGTTTAAACAGATTGAGGTTTAATTTGTTGTTGGTTAAACACTGGTGATGGTAAGTGTCCGTATTGAGCTATTTTTATGTTTGTGTGTGAGGTTTCTTTCTACCTCTACACCCTCATGTGTCACTGTCTGTACCTACTCTACCACAATGTTATAACCCTTTAATACTGAATCCTGCCTCTGAACCGCTCTCTCTCCTTTTCTCTCCCTCTCTGTGTTTCTCCCTCGTCTCTCCACAGACCGCAGGTACATTAATCATCTCTCTTACATTTATCAAAAGTTTTAGAAGCAGCAGTTTAACACCAAACTTTTAGCTTTTATGTGTCATAATAACATCTTTGTGAAGTTTCAGTGAGGTTTTAGAGTTTCACATAGCACAGAAACTGCCCTCCTCAAGGTACTCAATGACCTCCTTTTAGCAGCTAAAAGAAGGGAGAGCATAACTTTAATCCTAAATGCAGCTTTTGACACAGTAGATCATGTCAATTGATCCGTCATAAAATCTGGGTTGGCAACAAGGACACTTGATTTTATTCTCACCTTTTAGAAAGACCCTACTTGATCACCAGAGGTAAGTACTCATCTCTTACAACTCACATGACCTGTGGTGTGCCACAAGGTTACATTTTAGGCCCAGTTTTATTTTGTATCTAAATTCTTCCACTTGGCCAAATTATCCGACATCACCATGTGTCTTTTCATTTCTATGCAGATGACACACAGATATATTTTCCTCTGTGGCCGGGTGACCCAAAAACCTTAGTTACTGTTGTAGATTGTCTCAGTGATGTCAACTGTTGGATGGGACAAAGTTTTCTTCCACTCAATAACTCTAATAATAAGAAATAACATTGCTCAGCCCCGCAAAACCTGTCATTCCCATTGGCTTTGGTCCTTTATCTGCTCATGTAAAACCCGCCGGCCGAAATGTGTGAGGATTGTGAAATTCTGATTTAAGCTTTGAACCACAGATCAAAATGTCCAGTCCTGCTTCCTTCAAATAAGAATCTGTCTCTCTCTCTCATATCTCCAGAATTAAACCAATATTCTTGTGGTTAAACTGGAAAAAGACATCAACACACTTGTTTTCCCTACACTTGACTTTTGTAACTCCTTCTTTTGTAACATAAACCAAAAGTTTATGTTCGAAAGGACCCCCAACTGGTTCAGAACGCAGCAGCTCAGCTTTTTACTGGTTTTAACAAACGACACAACTTCATCCCAATCCCGCCTTCTCTTTCCTTTGATTTTAAGATTTCACTTTGATCACCTTAAAAGCACGTCTGGGGTTAGGCCCCAAGCTACATAACAGAAATGTTGACCACATATGATCCTGTTTGCAGCCTTAGATCTTCAGATGAAGCCCTTCTGGCCGTAAATCTAAAGGTGACCAAGCTTTTGCCATCAGGTCCCCTCGGCTTCGAAACGACCTGCCTGAAGAGATAAGGTTCGCAGAATTAGATTTTGCTCCTTTCTCACTCAGCCCGCCCCCCTGGCCCCTTTTAGGAAGGTTTGGAACAATCGCTCCACCCTTCCCCATTATTGACTTTTTCGACACTACCGGCCCTGTCGTTTTTTTCAATTTTTGCCCACTTTGGAAAATCCTTCACAATTTTCACACAATGCCCCAACTGTACTCGATTTTGCTTCCTTTCAGTCAGCCCGCCCCCCTGGCCCCTTTTAGCAAGGTTTGGGACAATCGCCCACCCTTCCCCATTTTTGACTTTTTCGACACTACCGGCCCTGTCGTTTTGTTCAATTTTTGCCCACTTTGGAAAATCCATCACAATTTTCACACAATACCCCAACTGTACTTGATTTTGCTCATTTCTACAAGACAGAACAACAACCTTGACAAATAAAACATTGATGCAACATTGCTCGTAGGTCTGTGTTTTGATGTTTGCGCACTTGTGCAGGTAGACTTCATGATGTTAGGTCATGTACATATGATTATACAACCATCACAGTCTATATGGTTTTAAATAATAATATTTTAGTCATTTGATTCAACACAACAAGGATTCAACCTACACCCAGTCCATAAAAGTTGCATAAGTACCGTTTTTTTACTCCTGTGGTGTCTGGTAGGTCCTCACAGAAAAATCATGAAGTGATGCATTTTGCATTTGCAGCAGCATTGACAGCAATATGCATTAATGACACAAACACATTTAGCATGAGCAATTATATTCATGAAGGGAACAAGGTCACAATTTTAATTCTAAACCGATTTTGAGTATGTAAATGTGACTAAATTACTCATTTTTTCAGTGTGCTGTTGATGCACACTGTAATCCCACAATACAAAATTTGCACTAAGGCAGCATTTAAATAACTATCAAATCACAAAAAATAGTGAGACAATAGAAGGGATTAATGGGAATAATATAAAAAAATTACACAATTATATAGAGTAGTTTTAATTAATGATTACAATGGGGAAAAAATAGAAACATGTGCTTAAATGTGGGCACAAGGTGACCACACGCAGCAATGTGACATATCTCCACTTCTGGTGCAGGCAAGCAATTAAAAGACAAAATTACAGAGTCAGAGCATGCACTTCCTTGTTTCTGAAAGAATAAGTTCAATTGCACAAAAAGTCTGAGAGCAAGAGTAGAAATTAAAAAGCAGATGTTTTACAAGTACACAGAAACAACCTGAATGCAAAGAGAAGAAATACTTAAACAGGAGCACAAGCAATAACATAGTATATCTGAGTACAAGCAGAGAAAATCCACAAGCACACAGAATCAACTTGAATGCAAGAGAAGGACTTATAAACTGTGGCATACGACATCTTAGCAAGCACATATGAATTTGAATGGGAGGGCAGAGTTTAGCAGAAAAGCATAAAAAAAACCTGAATGTGAAATGAAGAAATCAAATTGAACACTCATGCTTTTGCATAGAGATAGGAAAAAATATAATTGGCAGTTTGAGTGATCATTTCCTGTTAATTGATTTCCTATATTCCTAACTGAGAAACAGTATGATACTTAAAACATAGTACATGTTGTATACCATGAGAAAGTAGTATTGGACCAAAACTTATGAGCCTATATAACAGTATAGCACTGGTGTATGACAGTCACACAAGTTAATCCAACAACAAACTGGTTCTGAAGTCTAAACACTTTGGTGTAAACAGCTCGGTAATGACCAGCAGCTGTGTCTCTGTCTCTGCCAGTGTCTAACACTCTCTGACTCAGCCAACATTTCCCATCCTATCGTTATAGCAGATTGGGTCTCTGTTGACCTTTTACTGTAATTATGTTCTGTCAGTGCGGCCTGTCTGCTGCCCTCCGTCTAATTCATATTTGGCTCTACAGAAGGAACTGACTGACCGGTGAATTAAATCTGCAGTGATGGGCATTTTAATCAAGAGAGAGCGAAAGAGCGAGAGAGCGAGAGAGAGCAAATACAGTGCAAGGATAGATGTATAAAACTAACTTCACAAAGAAATATGTCTGTCTGTCTGTCTGAAAACAATAAACACAGAGGACCTGCAGCTTTCCAGGGCAGTGGAAACTTCCAGCTGAGCACCAACCTATTTTCCTTCAAAATGAGACACCGTTACGAAGAGGCTGTTTTAAGGACAGTAGTGATGTTGCTGTGTGATCTATGAGCGGTTTCAGGGTTTAGCGCCCTGATGCCTTTTAGAGGAGAAGCTGAGGAGAGAGGGACCAGGGCAGCACACAGGGTTTCAGAGGAAAATAACATCTGTCTGACGCAATGGTAATTGAAGATTTTGGCTCTGTGTATCTGGCATTTCTCAGAGCAAAACAAGTGATGAAAATTTTTAGATGATTGCTAGTGGGAAAATAAATTGGAAAAGGCTCCGTTTTATAGATTGGCTCACATATTTTAGTCATACATAAAAATATTGTGGGAGTGAACTGTCCATTTACACTGGTCTTTGGATTTCCAGTCAATTTAGAGACTGTCGGCATTTCAAAAGAGGAAAACTCAGCAGGAATATGTGATCAATAAAGTATTACATTAATATTCTATGAATAGTGATCTGGGGAGCTGGGGAGCTGGGGCTGAAATCCTTCACTATTAAAAACTACTAGTCATGTGCATACATTGGTGCTTATGACCTCATGTATTTACTGTTATCAGCTGAAGGGAAAGACCTAAATGTCCTACAGCTGTGACATTATGCAGTCATCAGTCTAACATGGTACAGATTGCAGTTAAATTAAATATTATATTTTGATCTGCATTAATATCAAAGTGAGAGAGGCAGACAGCTATTGTTTGATTTTGCTTCCACATAAATACCCAAGTTTTTGCACCGATACCAAAAAGAATACTTAAAAAAAATGATTTCATGAAATCAGAAAATATCTGTCCAAAGAATCATAAAAAGTGTAAACAATCCATAGTTGCCGACTTTTCAAAACTTGATACTACATAAAACGTTATCAAGGTTAGATACCCAGTCTTACTAAACTCACAGGGGTTTATTGTGGTTTTGGAGACCTAATTTCCACACGTTTGAACTTGAATTAAATTGAAGTACATTCACAATTCTTTAACCCTAACTAGCCTATTCTAATTTTAAAGGGAACAACCAGTGTATAAGATTTAGTGGCATCTACTGTAGTGATGAGGTAGAACCCAGAATGAGTGAAACTCATGGAAAATACAAAAGGCATCCTGTAGAGCCAGTATTTGGTCTGTTGGGCAGTGCTCCCTATGTAGATAAAGGGCTTATTCTAAGGTAACGAAAACAAGACTCTTAGTTTCGGGTGATTATACACAGATTAAAACATACTTATGATAATGGCATTTCCACCAAATCCACTAGATACCATTAAATTCTAAACACAGCACCATTAAAATCCAAGACAATTGTCACAGAGCTGGTGGAGATGTGAGGACTGGACAAAATGCCCTGACTTTTCCAAAAGGTCCTCTCAAGGTCCAGCCATTCATCCTTCTCTTTCAGCGTTCCCAGGCCAGGAGAGATATGTAATCCCTCCAGCATGTTCTGGGTCAGTCTCTTACCAGTTGGACATGCCCAAAACACCTCCAGAGGGAGACATCCAGGAAGCTGCTGATGCTGAACCGATCCGGATGTCAACCTCACGCTCCATCTTACCCTCTCTCATGAATAAGACCCCAAGATACTCAAACTCCTTTACTTGGGGCAGCAACTCACTCCCAAACCAGAGGAAGCAGTCCACCTTCGTCCAGAAGATCACCATGGACACCACAGTATGATCAGAATCACAATATACAACAAAAATTTTAACTTTCTTAAAACTGGTTCAAATTACTGAATGACATCAATGAACCTTCAATCCATGCTGTGAACCTGAATCTTTATTTCTGTAAAAGACCACATGGTGTTCACTGTCACACTACACTATATATAAACTTGTCACCATATTGTGTTTTCACTTGGCCATCACTGACAAATTGACATGATCCAATAGAGTGTTTGGTGTGAGAGGGAGATCTCTATTAAGATAAGCCTGAGTGACTGCCGGCTTTAAGAGCTGAGCAGCCTCTCTCTGTCCAATAATTGGAATCCGTTCAAAACAGCCTGAAACAGGACTGGAAAGAAAACGAGTACAACAACAGCTGAATGAAACCCGAGACACTGGTCTGCTTCACAGAGCACAGTTCTGTATTTATGGACTCTTTTTTTCCTGTTTATGGACTCTATTAGAACAAAGGGCCGACAATTTTGTTTTATTTATTTCACCTGTGTTTACAGGGAAAGGTTTGCTGTGCATGCATCTCTTTCTTCATCAGCGTCTCGCTTTACTTTCAAACAGGCAGCTCAGCAGTGGTCCCACAGCGCAGAGAAGATAATGAGAACGTTAAAGTAATAATCCAGGACATTTTTCTCATATGATACATGATGCAGAACAATTTTGCTGTGCCTGTTTCCTTTTATTTTTTTGTTTTTGTTTTTTGCAACACAACATTTTGTTTGCCATATGAACAGCATGAATAATGAAGAAAACTATTTATTCATGACCACAAAACAGGAACATATTTCGCTGCAAAAATCTGTGCTTTACTTATTAACGTTGCCACTAACTGTGCTGAATCTGTGTGCAAGCAGAAAATTGTTTTCACATAGCACATGTGTCACATAGACGCTTTAAAAACCAGAATGGAGCACTGGGGGAAGCAAAATGTAACACTTCCTCATTTCCCTCCATGTGTCCTTAGACAAATAAATCCTCCTAAAAACTGTGCACATTTTGTGTTTCTGTTTAACTCGGATACAAACTGAGACAGAGGAGTGGCTGTACATTTATATTCATTCACTCTCTCCTTCTCATCTCTCTTACTGTTGTCCCTTTAGACAAGTTGTTTGTTTGCAAATTCAATATTAACCAAACAGTGAAGATGTCAGTCATCTTTCCAATAGCACCTCGTAGCACTTTTGAGCCTAAAATATGGTGAAATATGACACTAAATGACTGATAAGGTCAGATTGACCAGTGATGGATTGCAGTAAAGACTGTGTAGTTTATTTAAAGTTCTACAAATGTTTTATTATTCAGAGAATATTCAGAGCATATATATATATATATATATATATATATATAAAACCAAGAGAGAATAAATTAAGCCTGAGTCTCCATTGAAAAACCAGTCACGGTTAAGAACAATAGAGAGAAAAGGTTGAATTAAATGTAACCTGGGAGTGTGTCTTCTCCCATCACAAATATTTCCTGCTCCAGCTAATTCAGAAAGATCTTAAACTCCATCCTTGTTAGTTTTCTTCTCTTCTGCACTGTGGACATTTCACTAAAATGACATTTACTCCCTGTGAGAGATGTCACAGGGGTCATGTCAGATATCATCCCCTTTCTCTTAGTTTGAAATGTATGTAATACACAGTTGGTGAATATGCAGATTAATTCAGCTGAACCACCTGTGAAGAAGCAATGAGCCTGCATTTTTTGCTCTGTTGACATTTAGTGGGCTAATACTGGGCTGCATCCAGAGAGTAAATCTACAGCAGCAGGCCATACAAATGACAATGTTGATATTGTCATTTCTGTTTGAGCTGCCATATTTGCAGGTCAAATAAAGCATAGCATCCAACTGTCTAGTAATTTCCTCTTGTGGGTTTTTGAGAGATTTATTTATTTTTTGTCTTTCCATCCCAAATGCTTTCAACGAGTCTCTGTGTTCGCTCGGGTTAGCTCTTGTGTTCTGAAAATGTTTCAAATCTTTTGCCTGATTTTTTTTTTTATGTTTGAAACTTTCATTCCCTCCCTGAAGGTTAAAGCATTGGAGAGCAGTTTTCAATTTTAAAAGCAAAAAGACCCTCAGGATCAACACAAAGCATCCTCTCACTCATTGTATGTCAGTCAGTTGAGCCTGTTTGCAAATTCTGCCTAGCGCTAACAAATACGGCAAAAAAGTGTTACTGCCTGTGCCTTTCCACTCTCTACATCCTCTGGGTTTCTGTCCTCAATGTATTTTTAGCTGAGTTTCCTCCCTGTCAGATTATCAAGATATGACCCAGGGTTGTGTGGACATGGGAGACATGATATCTGGCTCTGTGTGTGCAGAGTAGGGATCGACTGGCTTTTTTAACCTTGCTCAAACATACACACAGCATACTACAAAAGTAGATCTTCTGCTGTGTTTCTTTGCATATAGCCTAGGGCAATACCCTCTCAGTTACACTTCTCTTTTCTCACAAATATAGTCCAGATCTTTATTTATTTGACATTTGAAAACATCAATAAAAAGCATGTTTATTTGGAGGTTGATGTTTCTCAGTAAGTTCACAATGCACAGTTCAGTTTCCTCACTGTGGTAAAGAAAGCCTCGATAGAAATGCACATACATATTTCTGGATCCTCAATCATACAGGGTTTCCTTCCTTGGATCACAGGAGGAAATATGAAAGATCATAGAAGGATCTTCAAGCAACTTGATTCCTCCAATAGCTGAATTGTGTCAACATGTGAGAGAGCACTGACTTCCCTGAAGATGAAGAATCAAGTTGCCTTCCTAAACCTTTTTTATTATATATGTATCTTTCTTCATTTTATATAAATACTAAAAGTTTAAATACTTGAGTCACGCCATCATGTAAACAGCTGCGGGGCTCAATCGATTCTCGGCAAAAGTTTACTTTAGAAAAAGCTAAAATCTCACAGCAAAACCTTTGAGATGAAATCTATCTTTAAACTTGATGTGTGCTTTCTTGGCTAAACAGCATTTCAGCATTTCCTTCTTCGCCCTCTTCATCTCCTCCAAAGACTAAACACTTGATTTAAATGGTGTCAGTGTCACATTTCCGAATATAATAACTGAATTAATTTAATCACACATCTTGCACCAACACAAATACTTTCGCCCTGACCAGTGACACATGGCAGATTTCATGAATAATCTAGTTAAATGGTGGCTCATAAACCTTGCTTCCTTCCACTGCACCCTTACATCTCTTGTTGAAAGATGAATGTACTTCTCAAGGATATCATGATGGTACCTGTTGAGTGTGGTGGGCATTACGGATTTATTAAAATGAATTCAGTCGAGGAAGCTGAATCTGACCCTGAGAGTAATAAACAAGGTGGTCCATTCATTCCAATGAAAGCTACTCAACTAATATGTGTGTTCAGAAAGCTTGTCCTACTTCCTACGTGGATCCCAATAACACAGGAACACTGGAGCCCCCCCACCCCTTTTTTTTTGGATATGACTCACTAACTGTCTGAACTGGTAAATAGCTGCATCATTTTTACAATGTTTCTTCTGCTTGTTCAACCATACACACACACACTAACACACTGATGGCAGCAAGCTACCATGTAAAGTGGTGGCAAAACCACTGGGAGCAATTTAGGGTTCATTATCGTGCCCAAGTACACTTCGACATGAAGTCTGAAGGAGTCAAGGATCGAACGAACGAAATTCTGATTAATGGACATCCTGCTCTATCTCCTGAGCCACAGCTGCTCCACTGACTGCACACTTCAATGACACAAAAATATTATCTTCATACAACACTTAGTGGGCATTAAAGGACATGTTAGGAGATTTCTATCTAAGAGTTAGATTAAAAGAGATACCGCGTACCATATGTGCCCACCAAATGTGATGCTACAGTGAGGAGACCGTTAGCTTAGCTTAGTATAAAGACTAGAAACAGGGGGAAATAGCTAGCCCAAACTAAGCTAAGATAAGCATCTCCTTGCTGTAGCTTGATATTTACAGTGCAGAAATGATAGTGATATCAAAAATGTTATCTAATTCTCTGTAAAGACAGTAAATAAGCATATTCCCCAAATGTCAGACTACTCTTTGAAGTATGTATTGCTGCTAAAGAGTAGGGTGGTATATGGATAAAAGGCTTATGTCATGTGACCCGTTGCCATGCAGAAGCAGTCAAAGTGTGAATAAAATGTTGTATGAATATTATTCAAGTAGCACACATTCACAAAAATTTCACAAATATCTATATGTTTGTTTTTAGTTCAATTGATTCAGTTTTCACTCACAGACTCAGAAAATATGAAGTAGAAAAGGCAGGTTGTGAGATTATTTCTTAAAATTATACAAGCTCAAAATCTTTTAGAGCTCTTTTTGTCCCGAGCTCTACCTTTTCTGTTCATCACGAACATGTAAGATGTGATATATTCCACGTTTCCTCTGTTGTTCAGATGAAAAAATAATCATCCAGACTTTCCACAGTCTTGCAGGACCAGGTAACGCTGAGATGAGTATGAAATGAAAATAAGGAGAGTTGCAGCCTTGCAAGGTAAGTGAGTGAACAGGAGTTTACTGGGTGCTGAACATTTCATAGGCTCATATGAATTCTCTCTGCTCTCGGAACAAAGGTGCCAATTTTCTGTGACATTTTGGCTTGATGAGTGACGGTGGAATGGCATGTTCCTGAGTTAATGAGATTTATCCAGAAAGGCCAATCTGCTGATCGAATGGCATTTATTCCCCTCATAGATTGATCATTTAGTGGCAAGAACAGCAGACTTTCCACACAGGCTAAACAAGAGGACAAGAATCCAACTTCACCCCTTAAAAAACATTACTGAAATCCTTAAGGAACGAGGGTTATTCGTTTCATAGCGGTGGTAAAGAGATGGGAAATCTCTTCCTTTGGGTGTTGCAAATATGAGCGCTGACAAAATGACAAGCCTTTAAAAAGAGGCACAGCCGCAAAGGCATCACATTAACTTTGGTGAACATGACACATGACACAGGCAACAACAGATAAAAGCAGGATTGCTAATTAGAGGAGGGAGATCTAACAGAAATGAAAGATGATTTGTATGCGAGGGAACAAATGGGATGTTTGCAGTAAAATGTTGCTTTGAGACAAGCCAGTAAGCAGGTCAAATGCAATCTAACATATAACCATTGTTACTGCATTGAAATGATAGTTTTTAAATATGTGAGATCCTAAATAGATAACTTGATTTAATTTAAGATGACATAGAATCTTAGTCTAATTATTTAATTTCCTTCAAAATGAATGGCTTGTTTTATTTTCTTGCCTCGTCATTTACATGGCTTAACTCTCATCAGATTATTCAGACAGATTATTAATCAACAACATCCCAAATATTTGTATATGAATGCCCACCAGCATCTTACAGCACAATTTATGAACTTTATACAAATTTGAACAGCCAAAATACAGTAGATGTATAATTAGGCACTCCCAAGAGAATCTAATTGCACCAATTTATCAATAATTAGATTATATTAGAATATTATTCACTTTTTCAAAAATACTATAATAATATATCTAAAACATAACCTTAAATGAGACAGGATGAATAAAGTTCTATCTGATGTTGAAAAGTCTTTCAATCACGTTTAAATCATGTTTAAATAATAGGGATGTGTTACCTAGATTTCAGAAAAAGATTCATTTTTAACCTACTTTTGCCTGGTTGTAACTTTTTAAAGTTGAAAATTACAGAATCAATACGTACTGAGAGATGATGGGACCAAAAACTGAGCTTTAAACTCCAGAAAACTCAAAACCTGGTGAAGCAACTTAATGAAATCACACATTAAAGAGATTATATCATCGACTCAGAGCATATATAATTGTATGATGTTGTTGTTGATGAATATGATGATGTGATGTATGTTGAGTTGGATGATGCGTTATCTATGAGTCTCTGTGTGTGTGTGCATGTGTGTGCATGCATATGTACCCTGTAATCCTTTCACTCTATAACCAGCAGGCTTGAAGGTTCACTGGTCTCCACCAAGGTTGAATGCTAATCAGATATTAGAGCAGATTAATATACAAACGTCAAGAATCTGTTTTCACACATTTTATATTTTCTCAAACTTTTCTCAAATTTTACTCAAACTGGTTTAAAGTCAACAAATTAAGATGAAGTGACTTTGTCCATTATAGCATTTTCCTCCCACAGCTTTACCTTCGCACATCTTTTATTTGAAGTATAATTTTAATTGAATGAAAACTGATCTGCCTCCCAGGTGCTTTTTTAATCATCTCTCTAATAGATACAATATGCAATCAAGCACACCTCTTCATATTCAGTCACTCAGAGATAGACAACACTAACAAGCTAATATCCACATTTTACTTTGAAATCAGCAAACAGTAGTCTAATCCAAATGAATCCAAACTGAACTCTGATCTGCTGCTCCTTCATCTCAATTAGCTCATGACATGAAATACACAGTGCTCATTTTCACAGCAATCAGTTGTTGTTGTTTTTTATTCCTTTGTGCTCCAACTTGATATTTTTTATATTCTGCACCCCAGATAAAGTAAACTCTCAAATTTGCATCCAGTATATCTATCCATAGAGGTTTATAAATGTTACATGACATCATTAGCATGGCTAAATTATGATTGTGTAACCCAGAAACAGAATTTATAAAGTCCTGCATCTAATGTGCAATCAGTTACTCTCAAAAGTTGCGGTCCCTTTTCTATGAAGCTGGAAAATATATTTCAGAAGGTAGAAACAAGCTGCAACACACAATCCATTACAAATACATTTATAGAGTGAGATTTTACGAACAATGTATCCAGCACATCCTCATGATGAATTTCCTTATTGTGTTGTTGCAAGTGTTGTTTGCCTTTCCAATAAATTGAAATTGTGATTTATTGGAAAGTAGAAGCTATTAACAATATCACTTAATTATCACAAATCTCATCTGTCATCTGTATGTATGTATGTGTGTGTGTGTGTGTGTGTGTGTGTGTGTGTGTGTGTGTGTGTGTGTGTGTGTGTGTGTGTGTGTGTGTGTGTGTGAGGTCGAGGATTTGTTGTGATTGTACACCCCCACAGACACTTTTCACTGAAATTCTACCTCCTCTGGTGATTTTTGTGACAAGTTTCCCTCCTCCAGTCCACAGAAGAGAGGCAGAGATATTTTCTGCAGAATCATTCTCTCATCGCTTTCCCTGTAAGTGTCTATGTGAGGGTGCATGCTCTTGTATAATCTATATACAGTATACAATATGCATAATGTGTATCCTTGTATTTCTACATTTCAAAACCAAGTGTGCTAGCAAGGACATGAGGGTACAGAGATGTCTCCAATTTGAAAACTGGGTCTGTATTTATCAAACTTGTCAGAATCATTAAGGCAATAGGAATCGCTTCATAAATACGGCCCTTGACCTCTGTGATGGGCCATTTGTGGATAACAACTTTTTCGATTAAGTCTAGAGTTAGGATTGAATTTAGTTTGCTTTAGTTTGCTTTTTTTTACTGAATATGAGAAAGTTTCTTAACCGTATGAGAATATTTTTTAAACCACTATCCTTCTTTCTTTTTGCTTTAAAGAAAAAAAACAATAGAAAATGAAGGAGGGATATAAGAAGACTTCTCTGAAAATCGTAACCCACCCTGCTTTCTCTTCTTTAGGAAGTAAAGACATGTCTCCTCCATGCTCCCCTTTACTAATCTGTGTTGAAATTAAGTCTCTGCCAACACAACAGGCCCTGGCAATCACAACCACCTAAATTAGTCTAGGAAATCACTGAGCAGTCAATCAACAGCACCAATCACAGGCAAGGTGAGTTTAATCAGGCCGGAAAAATCAGTTTGCTCCATGTAAGGCATGTTAACGGCTTGGAGGATGGGCTGAAGTGAAGCTATTTTAGAGCGGATTAGTTTAGGACTGATTACTCAGTTCTGCTTTACCACACCGATGCTGCCAAGCAGAAAGCACCTGGAAGCCTGTGATGGTTTGAATGCTGTGTATGTGTCTGTTCAGGTAAAGCTAATTTGATTTTTTTTTGCATGCAAATACTTTGGGAATTTATCTGGATTTATGTTTAATAATAAAATGGGTGGAAATGTGATTAAAAAATGAGTAATGTGAACATGTCAGCAATAGTCAGGTTATAAGAATAGGCAGTGAGAACATTCTGTTTTTCTTCTTTTCCAATTTTCCAAATATCTTTCACCTTAATTACAGGGAGCATATTCTGAGTTACATTCAGCATGAAAGCACCTTGTTGTACACAGAGAGTTTGCAGCAGAAACAAAACAACTTTTCAAATGTTTGGGAACATAAAATACAATAAAATCCATAAAAAATAAAAAAACTGGCAAAACTGATGTGCTCTTATAGAAAAATATCCGGGTATTTGTCCCTGAAAATAAGGAAAAACACATACACAAAAAACTAAAACAAAGAGAATTGAGGCAGAGATTGTGAGATAATGTCAGTAATTATAAGTGCGGTAACAGCTCTGATTATTTGCCTCATTATAGACTTTGTCATTTGGATGCAGTTAGTGACATAGTTGGACTAAGTAACGTTAAATTTCGTGCAGACATTCATGATTCCTACAGGATGAATCCTACTGATGTTGGTGATCCCCTGATGTTTCCTCTGGTTTGACTTGAAATATCTTGAAAATGATTAGATGGATTTCCATGAAATTTGACGCACTATTCAATGTCCCTCTAGAGGAGCATTACTAATTACTTTGGTGATCCCTTAACTTATCGTTTTCATGCAATAATCATTTTCAACAGGTGCACTTTGGCCTACATGTGAGACTAATTACATTCCCATCAGCCTCAGCCATTCTGTTTAGAGCAATATTAGCAAATATTAGCACGCTAAACCAGGGATGCCAACTTTGGACACATTCATGCCACACGTCCATTCTCTCACACAAAAACCCCCCAAACTTATAACTGATAACATCACGGCGTGCTGGTGATAGCGCACAGACAGACAAGACAGAGCAGCACAGCGCAACATCAACACTGTGCAGCAGAAATATTTATAAATCTGTTTTATATTGTAATTTATTCCCTTTGCATGCTGAGTAATCTCAATCAGCAGCTTTTCTGGTAGCAGCACAGCGTCTCTCCCTCTCCTCTCACACTGTGCCCGCATAGGCAGGAGAGATATGGCGTTACTATGGTTACAGGGACGCTCTGTGTCTCTGTTGCTCTGAAACTCTCTCACCATTCCCAGTAATAGGTTTATAGGTTAACTGTGAGGGCGTTTCATTCATCTAAATTGTTTGTACTTTGTTACAATTGTTGGACCTTGACGATGGCCTTGTGAGTATTGAGAATAGCAACCTTCAGGTTTAACAATGTTTAACCAGGTTTAATTGTATTGTGATGTGTTGTAAGGCTATTTCATTTACATAAATAGTTTGTCCTTGCTTGACCTGAAGATGGTCCAGTAGCCTGCAGCCTACCACCTTTTTATACTATGTAATGTTTTTATAGATATCATTGAAAATATGAAATAGCCATTCTTCTGACGATTATTCCCTGTCCTGATCCACCCATTTAAATACTGTTCTTGTTGCATAGTGAAGGAGGCTGTTTCTTGACTTAATCCAAGAGGTAAAGTGATTGTTTTAAATCTCTATTTTTGTGCCAATATATATAATATATGGAGTGTATATCATAAATGTTGCCAAATAAACACAAATTAGCAAAAAAGGTCTGGATGATAAGGCCAGAGCGAGAGCAAGCAAGGGGTTGAGTGGGAATAAAACGTTCCAAACTGAAGTCAAAACCTGGCAGCCCTGGTCTTAACTCAAATGGCGACCATGGTAAATACTGACCAACTAAACATCAGCTTGTAAGCATTGTTATTGTGAGCATGGTCAAAGCTCGACCGCTCAAAGTGCCATTGATCCTCAGTAGTGTAGTTCTTCTAGTCTTGTTTATTCTCTGCCTCATTCTCTGTCACCTGGCTTGATTTCGGATGATCAGGGGAACATCAGAGTCTAATGTTACTGATGAAGAAATAGATTGAAGTTGGTCCTGCGTTATGATGGGCCGAGTCAACCACCTTTTCCTGAATGTCTGTACTTTACTGCACTGTATACTTCATCAACCCACGTGTATGTGGGCAGTAGGAGCTGCAAAAACATCAGTACTCTCATAAATAGATTCACATTTTCACAGTAGAGTTAATTAAATATAGAAAATAGTGGCAAAGACCTAAAGTATCTAAATATTGTAACAACAGATATGTTTTAGTATTATCAGCCATCCTAAGGTATCTTAGAGTACTGGTTGCCCACAGAACCTTCATTAACCTCTACCCAGCTCACCCTGCTGGATAGCCTATTATACAAACTCCTGCTGTGCAGCCAAGCTTTGGTCAAATTCACACACAAAATGTATTTGAAATTATAGTGAAGATCTCAAAGTTTTCAAAGAGAAAGGCTGAATGTAATTACAATAAAAGCTTTACAAACTGATGCAGAGGACATCTATGTGTCCTTCATCTTTGAATATTTCATTAAAAGCAAAAAGGAAACAGATACAGAATGTACGTGGGATTGTTTTAAAGGCTAGAACATTATTCTTTGGTCATCTTAAAAGGACTTGAGAAAAGATTTAAAGGTCCAGACCTCTAATAGAAGAAATCTAATGTAAAATGTATAAGTATGTTTTAATTAGTCTGTAATAACCTGAAAATCAGTTTTAACATGTTTTTTGTTACCTTAAAATTAGACCTTTATATCTACACAGGAAGCACGTCCTCTTCCACAGACTATGTTGCACCACCACGTTTCTACAGTAGCCCAGAATGGACAAACCAAACACTGACTCCAGAAAGGGACTTTCATGTGGAGGGAGGAGTTTTCAGTTCGTTGCAATCTGCACCCTCGCTGCTAGATATCACTAAATCCTACACACTGGTCCTTTAAAAAGAAATCTGGTTCCAGAAAGTTAAAGTATCAGCATCTCTTAAATGAGAACTTTCACCTGTGTTATGGTATTTATTGCATTTCTGGATTTGGAGCACATTTCCCTTAATGTTTTTGCTTTCATTCTTGTATGTGCTTTGTCTTTTGGTGGCCACATAATATGTAAAGTATAATTTTTTTAATTAAATTGATCAATACCTAATTTTGAAATTGGCATCCTTATTCTACAGTAACGGACAAACAAAAAAACGAAATCTCAGCTCAGAGTCCTCATGTCCGCCTCCTCTGCTCCTTATGGGATGTAAATCCTTTTAATAAAATGCACCTTCATCAGTGGGATTTAACGGGAACATCCTCTGCACTAAATAGCTTCCATTCAGATTGTTCAGGTTTGGTGCAGAGGACGGAGCAGCTTCATGCCTTAGTGACTTTAAGCTTCTCAGAATAAAGAATTCATAATTACTTCTAAGGGCTGTGTGAAAGGTTTTCAATGACCCGAAGCACAATAACCTTTTGTAGAGTAACTGTAGAGGCTGAGGGCGAGATGATTAGATAAAACCAAGCACTTCTACAAAACACAAGGTGCAATAATGGAGGGCCTGTTTAAAATATAATTAAGGAAATTAATGGCCACTAATGAAGCCACAGTGGCACTTAAACGCTAAATAATCTATACAGTGTGTTAAAGGTTCAGCAAACAGGAACCTTTGGAGTTCCCTGTGTGCAGCAGCAAGCTCCTCCATTTAAGTTCAACAACTTTTGCAGCAGTATTGCTTTGAACAAACCCAGCACAAACCTGATCTCCTTCTCCCCGACATTTTTTAAAAACTCAATAAAAACGTTTCAATAAAGTAAGTGGATAATTAATTTGCATATTAGCATCCAAATTCCCCCTCTGAGCCTCAGAGACCCTCCTGTGGTTGCTGTCTGAGCAGAGATGATGTAATACTCTGATAAAAATGTATTTTTGGATGCTGGAGATCAAATTGTTGCCACGTTGCTAAATGTGCCATTTTAAACACGAATATACAGAATCGTTGTCAAATTAGTTGTGATACATTGTTGTCATAACTGTAAACACTGTAAACAAATAATACCATAAACTTGGGGACATTTGCATAAGCATAATTATTCTCTCCTATGAAGACAATGTCAGCTTTGATCTGCAGCTGCAATGCTCTTGCTACTCTGGGCTGTAAAAATAATGCAACAGCTTTTTAATGTTAATGAAGCAGGATGCAGCGTAGAGGTCAAAAAATATACTTGTGTATTGGGCACATTTGTTAGTGGTCATTACTAAAATGTACCATGTGGAGGCAGCTGGATTCACAAGATCATGGCATCACAAGATCCCCCGAGAACCCGTCTTGGCAGGTTTTGCACTAGTGTCCGAACCACCAGTGGTTCAGACCAATCAGCAATGCAAATCCAGCTGCATCTCAAAGTTAGATAGTAACAGACAGATGGTTCATCCAGTTACCTGCCAAGTGCCAGGAAGTACATGTTCCTGTTCTGAGTCCGACTTTCATGCAGACTGACATCCTGTCACTGATCTACAAGTAATGTTCTCCTTTTTATTAAACATACCACAATCTTTAGCCAACTATTTTAGTTGCCTAACCATAACTCCCAGTTCATTTGCCACAAAAACAATTTCCCCTTACCTTAAGTTTATCATAGTTGCTGTGCACAGATTGTATGGGAGCTTTTTAAAACTGTTGGCATTGAACATTTGAGTAATTGTGAAATATCGACGTTTTCTGGCCCTGTTGTTATCAAACAATATAACACTTTTTTTTTTTTTAATTCCTGAATATCCTGAATGTTTCTATTTATTTCAACTTCAATTGGATAGTTGAAAAGAAGAGCAATAGCACAGAGTGGATAGAGAAGAGAATGACATGATACAATGGACAAAACTGTTGTCACGGTTACATGATAAATACCTACATGTAAGATCATTGGTTCAAGAGGATACACAGCCAAATAAATACAACTGATGAATGCTGTATAAACATATTACCTATCCTGCACTCTAAAAAAGTAGCTTTCAATCAATGCTTTGAGTACAAATGTTGGCTTATTTAATGACACTTCAATGATTTTTCTTTTTTCCTCTGAAACAAAAGCAGGGGATGCTTTATTTCTAACAACAAAGAGCAAACCAAAGGACGAGCTCTCACCCAAAACAGATGGCTGCTCTTCACACACTGCCAGCCAAACGCACAGAGGCAGGCGAGGGTGTAGCAGGAGATCCAGGGCCAAAGTGTCCAGCAGCACGGCTGACACTTGTAGGATTAGGATTTTGAATTTGTTTGTTCCATGCATGTGGAAGACTATACAAACTTATATGTGTTGTCTTCTTGATCCATTTAGTCGGAAATATCTACTCAGCAGCTGGCACACAGCCTCTGAAAAAATGCTGAGCTGGAAACATGCTAGAGTGAATACTTTCCGATGCTTATATATTTTTTATTTTATTTTAAGGCGACAGTGTGCAGCTCAAATATAAATGTCGCCATTTGATACACCGTACAAGATTATAGCTTCAAGCTAATTAGCATTTGTAATCCCTCGGCAGGTCAGAGCAAAGAAACAACACAATAATTAACAGCATACAAAGTTATAGCAAAACTACGCACAATAGCACATCACAAATGTATGCTAGTCAAATAAAAGCAGGTCATAAGGAGATAGAATATCAACATCAGTAAGTGCAGATCTGAGCAGCTTTTAACAGACTATATAATTGAATAGAGTATTAAATATTTAATATAATGAGGAAATGAAACCAGGACTGAAACAAGAGGCTCTCTGTCGGCAGTCCAGATAGTTCAAAGATGCAGAGTATAAATTTACATGATATTATATATAAATTCAGTATTTTTAATAACTTATCATTCAGACCTGCAGAGTTGTTTTTTTCTCTTTATAAGGTTTTTTATTTTTTTATTTCATTCTGCAGTGCTGTCATCTCTCTCTCCCTCTCTTGTTGTTGCTGGTTCACATTTCAACTGCTTCTTACTGCAGTTTTATGCCTCAAATGATTGTCGTGTTTTATTTATGCAATCAAACCTGCTTCACATTGTCATGAAATTATATATTTAACGATGTAGTGTTGTGATTACTCCTATACTCAAGCTCATAGTTGAAGCGGAGCAGGAGCCTTTATCATAGAACACCAGATAACATGAAGGAATAACAAAATTGTGTCATTTATGTCTGCGTGTGTCATGTTAAATGAGTAAAGAACATTTACATTTGATAATTACATGTTGAAGCGAATGAATGACTCCTTTACTTCTCTAGAACTGCTGATTTGAGGAGACATTGTATACGTGTGGGGCAGGATGACAAACACAGAGAGTGAATGTGAAAGTGATATTCACAAATACCAAAAATAAAACATGCAAAGATATTTTACCGGAGCTCCACTGGAGAGCATTGCACTCCCCAGCAGTGCTACAACCTGCACAACTTCACCTCTCTGTTTCCTGCTGTTGCCTCCTGTTTGTTTTTCTTGACTTTTAACGGCTCAAAACAGCTGCAGTACAGTGTGATAAAAGCACAGCCAGTAATACTGTTATATTATTTATTATGTGTTTACAGAAAATAATCAGGTCAAACAAGTTTAAATGTTCTCCCACAGTGATTTTTCTAATTATTTTGTTAAACTGGCAACATCAAACTATTCATTTCTTCACATACAGCCACAAATGTATTCTTCTGTGTATCCCAAAAACAATAAAGCTTGCTTACAGCTAACACTGGGACCGTGGGGTGAATAACCACGATCAGTCATACGTGCAAATTTCTCATTTTGTCTGAACACACCATGAGGCTGTGCTTTGAAATAAATAACAACCTCAGCATGCTAACATACTCACAATAAAGCTAGCATGCTGGTATTTAACAGGTATTGTTTACCATATTCAACACTACCGTCTTAGTTTAGCTAACTTACAAGCATGGCCCAAAATGTAAGAACAAGTACTTTGAATAAAGATTTTACCAACAAACATTGTGCTTCATATAACACTAACTGAAGGAATAATCTCTACAAAAACCTTTCACATTAAAGTTTGTAATTAACAGAATAAAAATGGCTTATATTTTTTTAGTCATATCACTTGAAAAAGAAAAAAAATGTGTTTCATCATCCACTTCAACTCCAGGGAGGCCCTAAACCCCCAGAAGAATTTTTTTTTAAACTTGTGTGCACAAGATAATATATTTTCTCATCTTTTAGGACCTCTATAATGCTCCACACCTGCACACTGATAAGGTTTGATACAACAGATTCAGCCCCACAGTTTACAATCATCTGTTCCTCTTAGCGTGCAGAGCTGTTTATTCATCCAAGTTGACTCAGATAGTATCGCTGACATTCTGTTGACACCATCCTGATACAAGTGGAACCACTGCTGGTTTTTAATGGAACAAAATAGCACATCTCTCTAACTGTATGGTAAAGTATCTGTAAAGCTCTAAACATATACATATTTTCATGTCCCCTGCTGCTTCAAGCTTGTTTGAGTGTGTTTGTTTGTGTGTGTGTTTGTTTGTGTGTATGTGTGTGTGTGTGTGTTTGTGTTAAACAAAGCGAGGGAGGAGGAGATACACTGAGTGAGACACATGGAAAACGGAGAAAAGAGGATGGAAACAGAGCAAAAGAGAGAGAGAGAGAGAGAGAGAGAGAGAGAGAGAGAGAGAGAGAGAGAGAGAGAGAGAGAGAGAGAGAGAGAGAGAGAGAAAACCAACAATGTGGAGAACCAGGTGGAAAGAAAGCCTGCTTAGTTCTGCTTCCTCTCGTCAGTCATATTTCATGCCTCTGCTCCTTTTAACACCTCAACATTTATCAAATCATTAATTAAACTGCATCAGATCTCCAGGGCTCAGTGAGGGAGAAGCAGCAGACATCAAACACAATCAGCCAGCTGCTTCCAACATGTTGATACCAGAATAAGGGAAATATTAACACTGATACTGAGATTCATGATAATGCTGCTACAGGGGAAATGCTGCAGTTCACTGTTTAGTTTGTATTATTGTCTTTTTTTACCATTTTATTTCCAATATAATCAATCAATAAATATATTATTGAACCTCTGATTGTTATTTTTTTTCTTATATTTGTCATATTATATTCAATAAAAAATGTCAGGTCTGTAGGGTTAAACACATTAGCCAGTTTCATTTTTCACTATTTCTGAGCGACTTAATATGAGCGCAAAAGGGATGACAGGTGAGAACAAGATATTTTCAGATTGCAGAGCGTTTTTTGGCACTGTTATATTTAAACACTCTCTTTAACACCATTACAAAGGTGTGTGAAAAAGGAGAGCAACTAAAACACGAATGAAAGACGAATACACTAAAGAATATGTATGATGAAAATGACAGTTAATTAACTAAAGTAAATAATTAAAAACAAACACAAAAAGGTGAAAATTAAATTGATACATTTGGAGTAGATCTCTGGGGTCCTGCTCCTCTCTGGAAGTGTGATTATCTTACAATAATTGCAAAATGAATAAAATAAATAATGTTCTTGGCTCCATTTGATCACAGTGTGAAACCACTCTATGCAATAGTGAAGCCCATTATATTAAATGAATGAAAAAGCAATTATAAATCTCTACAAAAGAAAAAAAATACTTTCTGTGTGACCATGACGCTGTTGAAAATACTAACAAAGTTTGCCATGTTTGCTGGTTGAAATCAGTGTTGCACTGCATGTCTTATTATTGACTTACAGGCCAATGAATTTTAAATAATCACAACAGTGCAAACCTGATCATTAAATTCGTAAACAGTTTGATCAACAGCTGTGATGAATGATGAAGAGGCTTATGAAATCATTTGAACATGTTTATCACCAATCAAACTGGGAACCAACAATAACAAACTACTACAAAATTTGTAAAGAGTCAAACTGAGCTGCTCCTGCTGTTGAGGTGACTGCATATGTGCTAATAAGGCCGGAGTCCATTGAAACACGATGCTATATCACCGTCTCTACACTCGATTTATGTGAAAGAGCTTTGAATATAGATCTAAGGATGATGAAAGTCCTGCAACACACCAGGGAAAAGCCGCTCATTTATTCAGTAGCTTAGACTCAACATTTTAAAGTTAACTACATTCACCTGCAGGGCAGCAGAAAACAGTCGAGGTTTGTTGAGCAGGGGAGTCTCGGGGAGTCTCACTCTTTGGAAAACACAGTGCTGTAGAGTCTTCAAGCATTGTGAGCTTGTTTCTCTTCAGGGTGTCGCTCTGCGGCTGACCCTGGCCTTTGAAATCCCCGGAGGAGGACAAATGAGTTGGGGGAATAAAGCTCACTGAAATGATTAAAGCTACTGAATGCAACTCTTTGCCTTGAACCAAGGAATTACGCAACTCCAGTTATACTTGACCTCAGTGGACCTCTCATCCTGTCACTCATCTTGATGAGCCGTCTGCCTCTGAGCAGCACCGGTCCTGAAGTAACGGCCTGTAAAAGCATCAGTGGAGCCAAAGCAAGCAGGCAATCAACATATAGTCAATCGGTAGTTATGGAGGAAAAAATACACTTAACTCCCTCATACTCAACATTTAGCTTGCTGCTTCGGTAAATGCACTCTTGATTTTCCTGGTTTGATCTCTCCAGTGATCACATAACATAACGGTATGAAATGCACAGAACAGACAACCAATGCTATTTGCATGTTCACACAAATGTTTACAGACCATGTTATTTAATAGCCAATTATCATCTTAACTTATCCCTCACAGTTCATATTATATATAGTATCCCACCATTCACAGTATAATTAGTCTCTACCAAATTTCTACACAACAAACCATTCATGAATACGTCATCATCAGTCACAAGTAAATAGCAAGATTAATCCTTAAATTAAGTTTTCAGAGAGAAGAGAAAGTTTATTCTTCAGTTTTTACTATTTGTGTTTATGGAGAAAAAACATAAATTGTATTAAATGTGAAGAATGTAACAGTATGTTTTGAATTTGTGAATAAATATGGGTCAAACAAGTATTAGCTGCATATTAATGTTTTTAAGAAGTTGAAATATTTCCAAATTTAAATGTATTTAGGGTGTTTTTACAGCTCTCAAATGTAAAAATGGGTCAAATGTGACCCTGAACCGTCTGTAAGGGTTAAAACAGTTCATCAGACTGGCTTGATGACCCTGCTGCTACTTATTCTACATTTTTCTGTTGACCTAATGCAGCACATCACTTTTTTTTTTCCTTGTTCAATTGGTTTTGTCTATTATACTTCAGGTTGGTCTGAATGGATAGAGTAAATACAAGTAAAAATCTGGGGTCCTGCTATACATTTCTCAAAGATCGACCACATGTCCACATATTTAAGGCATGAAAAAGTTATGTGGTAAACAGGTGCTGGACCAAAAATCTAAATCTGTAAAGGAAGAAAAAAGTCCACACAATGTAGCTCCCAATGCAGGTATAATTTATAATTTTGAGGCAGCCACGTGACCTGATATGATAACATCCACCTCAGATATTACATTAAAAAGAAGACGTTATATTTGCTGTTAACTTTCCTACAACTAGCTCAACTAACATACTTTAATACTTTAATAGTGTTTGTCAGACTCTTGTGAAGTCTCTCAGCTCTGTCAGTCCTTCACCCTGTATGTTATTTAAATGAGTCAGTTATTTGCTAAAATATAGGCACAGGGCAATCACAAGTAGCAGATGTCAATATGCAGAACCCAACATACTTCGGATGTAGAACGAAAGCTGAAAGACAAATAACAGAGTCGGAGTACAAATGTTTGTTTGACTGAGTAGTTTCAGTGGCATTGTGATTCAGCACATTCACATCATACTTGGCATTTGCAGGCCACATTTCACGGTGCAAATCTGTTAACTTCCATTTCATAGTCCACTAATGGAGCAGTGCAGACGGCTGCTCAAACTACTGATTGGTCTGTAGTGTGTGTGTGTGTGTGTGTGTGTGTGTGTGTGTGTGTGTGTGTGTGTGTGTGTGTGTGTGTGTGTGTGTGTGTGTGTGTGTGTGTGTGTGTGTGTGTGTGTGTGTGTGTCAGGAGCTGGTGATAAGTAACCTCAGAATCACAGTTTTCTTTGAGAAAACAGGGCGGCTCCTCCACCGGCCCCAGCCTGACAAAATCTGTAATTTCTGTTTCTAAAATGTAATCAAAGCTCTTGGATGGGCTTTGATTGTGCAGAGCAGCCAAAATGACACAGTTTGTGTTTCCACGGTCATAAACAGAATACAAATGGCAGCGTGGAGCAGCTGCACTCTAAGAAGAACATTTAGGGATTTTTTTTCTTATAAAAAAAAGCCCAGAAACTTGCTTTCAAGGCTTCACTCTTCAGTGACTTTAATGGTTCAATAATAGGGTTCTTGAAGAAAACCTTTAAGAATATTTGAGCTTGAACAGCATTATAATACCAAACCAGTTGTATGGTGTATGCTATTTTAATTATTAAATCATATGTTTCCTAGAATGATTTCCAACCTTGCAGGTAGCCATCACTTATTTAATTACATTGTTAAAATCACCCTGCACTTGAAGCTTGTTTGGCATGTAGGCTATGAAACAGAGTAACACAATTACATTATTGTATTTACCAGTGGGGAACTTTTGGATAAAATCTTGCTCAGTTTTGTCAGCTGCTAAATAACAACAGCACTTATCATATATCTCAAATCAGCATTGTTCTTTTTAATACTTTCAGAAGGTTTCCTGACAAAGCAGCTCCCAGATACAGATGCAGTGCTTTCATGAGTGCACAAACAAAAACAATATGCTTCACAATATGGTCAGAAAGTAACTTTGCCTGAGAAAAGTTCAGTAAAAAATATACGGCATCATGCACCAAAATGAAAAGAAACAAATGGCTGTAAGAGAAATTAATACTACCTCCTAATAGGCTTACATATCCAAAAAAACACCATCTTTAAATGAACCTCCAATGAAGCTCCAAATTCTCAGAGTGTGTGAGACCTTCCAAAATGAAGGGCGACAAGAGGGAAAAATCATGTTTAAAAACTTGGAGGGGATCCAAGCCACTCTTTTCCATTTCGCTTATCAGAGCTTGCAAGCGACAAACTGAAAATGCAACAAATGACAAATTTACAAAGGAGCAGGAATACATTAGACAGGCTGCTCGCTGCACGGCCCAGACTGAATGCAGTCCTTTCATCTGCACAGGCTTTGTCACCACTTCTTGATTATCGTTAAATGGACATGAAGGACACAATTTTGGCTGTTTTTTTGGTTTAATGCTTAAATGCTGGCAGTGTTTGGAGCCAATTTTCAGTCGTTTGTGTTTGTCTCCTAAGTGTTTCAATCACATGTTGGTTTTGGGAAGAACCGTGGCGAGACTGAGTCTGTGTTAATGTCCTGAAACAAGTTGAAGGACGTGACTCCACACACACACACACACACACACACACACACACACACACACACACACACACACACACACACACACACACACACACACACACACACACACACACCCACACACACACACACACAGACATAGAACCATTCATTAAATGCCTCCAGGTGCAAAAGCAATAAGGCTAACTGGGGCAGGCTAATCCATTTCAAAATAATCTGATCTTAAATAACATCTTCATGCATTTATCCTATTTTTATAATATGAAAATGACAAAAACATCAGAATAAATATAGACAAACATCATTCAAGTAATTTGCATGCTTTATTTTTAATATTTCACATACAACCAGGATTTGGAGCTTGCCCGGAAAACCTCGTAACACCAAAGTTAATTAAGAAAACAATCCAAACTCTTACACAACACTTTGTTTTTGGAGGTCACAGATGATGGTGCAGTAATAAGATGTGTCACTGTCTGACTTCAGCAAAAAAAAAAAAAAAGTTTTTATTCTCACTTCTTTTCTGCAGACCTCTTTGCCCCAGCAGACAAAAGGAAACGTTAAGTTAATCTGATTTATCATCCTATTCCTCCAAACAGACGCAGAGAGAGACAGAGATAGAGGCAGGCAGCCAAAATGAATTTCAGCTCAGATGAAAAATTGCCCACATGACGACCTTCAGAGCAACAGGGAGCAGAGTCACCACTGTAAGACAATGCAAACTGCCACACTGCCATGAACGTGTGTGTAAATACAGGCTAGGTATGAAACTGCTGAAGAGCACAGTGTAGTCTAGTAAAGGAAGAGGCTGGTTTCACACTTCTTCTTTTTTCACATTTTCACATAAAATCTCATTCATTCATTGTGGCAGTGTTTGGATGTGTTAAAATGAAACAGCTCTGATTGTTTCAGTTCACATCAACATCCAGCTTAAAGGAACCAAACCACAGGTGTGAAAAACATCCTGGTGTAGCTGATATGCTGATTTTTGAAATACATGAACCTGTTGCTACCTTGCTAGACTTCACAGCCTGTCAGTGGTTCATTGTCACACATTAAAAAAGCAAAAACCTATTTGCTATTACTCAGTTAAATCCAAACATCAATTTTGGTAATAGCTCTGCCGATACAGCTCAGTCTGCAGGAGACTGGATGAGAGGAAAAAGGTGTTGGTGGTGATAAACAACAAGAGGAAACTTTGAAGAAACATCCAAGAAACAGAGAGACACAGAGCAACAATAAAGGATGGAAGCAGAGAAAGAGTCTCTGAGCAGTCAGTGGAAAGACTAATATTTAAAAAATGTCTACTTTTTTATATAGGCTACTATATTTGACCCTATTTAAGTACTGCTTTGATAATGGCCTATATTTAAGTACTTTTAAAATATCAGCCAACTGATAGAAGACCTTGGAGCAGACCCAGAATGCACTGGAGGGACTACATATCTCTCCTCTCCTAGGAACATTTTGGGATCCCTCGAGAGGAGCTGGTCTTGTATAAATGGCGGAAAATGAATGGATGGATAAAATATTAATACCGTTATTATTGAACTACTAACATATGCAGTTTTCTATATTGCAAAAGGCACTTCCAAAATATAATTTATAGGACTATTACTGTTTGAATTACACGGTCGATTACACTTGTCAAGAAAAACAATAGAAGTGTTTGACATGAGTTTCAATCAGACTACCAAATATATAGTTTGTGTAACTGTTTGGAAACTAGATGGAGAACTTAGGAGGAGTGAGAGATGAACAAAAGAAAGAAAAAAGAGGACTAATAAAAGAAAATATTAGTTTCTTCCTGTCTGGTTTGCAGTTTACGTCATTTATGTCACAACTTTGGACAATAAGTAATCACGAAGACAAATGATCAAATAATTTCTTCCTCTGTCCCCTGTTTTCCAGTTCTCCTCCTCCGCTCACATCTCTCCTCTCCTTTACTCTCCTCTCCTCTCCTCTATAACATACCCCTCTCTTTTCTCCCTACGTTGCACTCAGCCCTTTATGGCATATTACTTGCCATCACAGATCCTAGATGAGTAATACCCCATTAACCCTGTGAACCCGGAAGCCAGTGATGCACAAAGAGCTCCATTACCATCCTGTATAGTCGTTAGGCTCTACATTAATTCGTCACCTCCACACTCTGCCGGTTTACCACAATAAACTGCAAGCAGCAGGCATTTCAAACAGCCGAGTGATTCAATGTGCACATCTTTGGTGATTGAGATGGATATCGTCGCAGAGGACGGATTCAGTGCCCTGTGACGTCTGGCTCGGAGGCGAGCCTCCAGAAGTTGCGCGGCTTTATGGACCATCAAAATGCTGAATTTAATGTATTAAATGTGTCTCTGTGCTTCATCTGAGCACCTGTTTGACGTTTTACTTTTTTTCAATAAATGGGAATGTGATGAGATTTTTTTTTTTAAAAACTAAAAAACCTTCTGCCATGAAGTTTGCATATAGCTGGTTATAATCACTATATAGCTTTTTTTTTATAGGTTTTACACCTGAGTTTCTTGTGCTTTTGCTGACATGTTTGACGCCATTTTCTGTGATTGAAGTGTGAGTTTCTGTGGGTGGCACTCTTCAACTACAAATTAAGTTAACTGATTTGAGCTATTACACAACTTAATTCAATTAGTTGATTAATTAATTAGTCAATCTGCTGAAAATGAATCAACAATTTCGATTACTGATTATTAAATATGTTCTCCTTCTCTGTGGTTCAAGTTTCACAAACGTAAGAATCTGCTACTTTTTTCTGTTTTATGAGATCTCTTCGGTTTTAGTTTACTGGTTTGGCAAAAGTGCAAGATGTTAACCTTGAATATTCACTTTGGGCGCATTTGTCAGGAAAAACACAATAAAACATAACAACATGAGAACAAAGATTACATGGAGGGAAACCCAGCTGTGTTTTACCTTCTCTAAAAGATGACAATCAGTTTGCTCAGATTAACACTGCTCATGTCAGCAGCAGGAGATTGGCCGAGAGGAAAATAGTGTCATTCAGTGTTGACAGACACAAAGAGGAAGTGTTAAGGGAACAATCAAGAAACAGAAAGACACACAGAGACAACACCAAAAGATTGAAGTAGACAGACAGGGAATCGTTAGCCTGGATATGGATGGTGAGTGGGTTGAAGAGCAGAGGTTATCTCTGTCTCTGCTATAAATTCACCTCTTCCTGATCACAGCGTCCTGAGCTGGGCAGCAGAGATATGTGCAGAAATCTGCAGAGCAACCGCAGAGAGATTTTTACCGGCTTCATAAATTTGGTGCAGCACTCACAGGGAAATGAAATAACAGCCAGAGATGTGGGATATTTATAGTGCTGCTGTACCGGACAATAGGAAAGAGAGAAGAAAAAAAATGTGGGTCAACTTCACTGAATGATTACACGCAGAGCAAACACACTGCAGAGGTCAAAGGTTGCTGCTGTGACTGATTTACTGACTGGATGTAATGGTGTTAACAAAAATACAGGTCAAGATGGAGCAATATCAATCTTTAAACCAATTTCAGCGGGCAGCGTGGTGTTTGTGTTTGTGGAAAGTGATCACATCTGTTTGACATGTATATTGTAAAATGTTAACCAGAATGTTCCGCTGACACAGAGAAGAGAACAAAGGCTAGAATAGTAGTAAATACAGATGTGCAGGAATTTATAAAAGAAGTAAGGAGTCTATGTGCTGCTAAAGGCATTTTGCCTCAAAAGTAAAGTCATCACTGTTCTTATTATGTGTGCAAACAACAAATAATAGTACATGAAAAATAAAAGTAGCAGCAGCATATTTAAGGATTCCCCCCAGACATACATGAAGACATTAAGATTCTCTGCTTGGTACAATAATGTGTGTCTGATATGGTTTTTCCATAACAAAACGATTATTACATTACCATATTAAAATCTTTAAAATGGCATCTATACCTCCCTCATTAAACAAAACTGAATCTATGAATATGCAAGTAATGCAAATATACTTCATATACTTCTAAAGTCCATTCTCAGTGTTTTTTTTGCACTGGTGGGTTACATTTTCTACATCAGGCTAGTGTAAGTTGAATATTGGACCAGAAATGGCTTTCAAACTAGTTGCAATACCACAAATCCTGCTCATAGGCCCGCCCCTTTAAATCAGATTTTCATTGAGCAAAGAGGAAATTTCCATTTTCAGCAGACAAATGTGAAAACGGTCTTCCAGTGCCAAACTCTGCAAATACATCATTCTGCACAATGCTCAAACATTCAACTGCAGGAATAAGAAGAAAAGCATATTTTAATTTTGCTCTGGAGTGAACTCTAAGTGAAAAATGGAACAGCTGAAACATGAATGTATTAAATTATAACTTTCCATCTCAAAGGAATTTAACACACAGGCCTGCAAATTTGAATGCAACCCTACCCTAAATACTTCTAATGAGCAGAAACTATTACTAGAAGAACTGACTGACACTGTATTTTATGTGAGCTTGTGAAGTGTGGGTGTGTTTTTGCTGACAAGACACATTTCCCTTCAGAAAGGGTAAAGTACAAATGATACAGTGTTTAGTTATCTTTTATATCGACAGATTACATCAAATCTAATTGCATCAGTCTGACTCACACCTTTCCATTTTCAAGAAATGTGTTAGTGGAATGAAATGAAATTGTGTGCATGAAATAAAATCTACAGGAGATAAACCAGACAAATCACATATTGAAGAAATCTAGAGACACCAATTAAACTGTTTGACACTGAAGTCCAGACTGAATTCTTTCTCTATTCAGCAATAAATGACACTGAGTCCGTGTGTGTATGTGGTTGTGCATGTATGCCCTGTGTCATTTAATGAATTGACAGCAGTTTCACCCTCTGACTCTCCTCTTGTTGTCTAACTAGTGAAAATCACAGCCCAAAGCAGTGTTTTCTTCCAGCTGAACAGCTCCTGTCAGTCACTGTCAACAGGTCAGCAATGCTTCGAGATCGTTAAGGCTCTGAGGTGTCCCGGCGCGAAGACCTGCACCTAATATCACGCTTCACAACCCCGTCAATACCCTGCAGCGCTGCGAAAAAGCTCAGCTCAGCCTAAACACTCCCAGAACACCAATGGACACACATTCATTCACCCCGCTGCCCACTGAGGTCAAAGCCACCGAGGTGAAATCAGCTGTCTTCTGTCTGGAGGGAAATGTAAGTGCAGTCAGTCAGTCAGCAAGCGAAGCAGTCAGACATTCAGCCAGTTAGCTAGTCAAGCAGTCACTTAGTCAAAGAGTCAAAGAGAGTTTTGTTGTGTCAGTGTCAAAAACCATTGATGTGATTAGTGGTGATTGGCTGGATCAATTTATAGTTTCACCCAAATGAAAGTTCTAATAT
Source organism: Scomber scombrus (assembly GCF_963691925.1). Lineage (NCBI taxonomy): Eukaryota > Metazoa > Chordata > Actinopteri > Scombriformes > Scombridae > Scomber > Scomber scombrus. Next base: position 24,133,024 of record NC_084981.1, on the reverse strand, counting down.
CTGCATTTTAATCAGCTGTTTAACTTTCTTTGCAACATTTACAACTGTACTACAAGCAATACTTTTCATTGGATTATGAAAATGACACATGGAGTAACTCTGATGATATGTAGCTGTATACAAGTTACCAAGTCTTAAAAAGCTTTGTGTAACAGTGACTTGAGACATGAAAAGTAAACAGGTCTGATCAGGTTTGTTAAAATGAAGAAAGTGCTCATTTCACAGAGTAAAAACAGCCATTATGTAACCCATTTTGATTTTTAAAATAATAAATGACATTGAGCCTCACTGGATGTCAGCAAACAACTATATGCTTATGCAACGATATAGTGGAGTAATGGGAAGAGAGTTAAGCCACGCTACCTCTGTGTGTGTTGATATCAGATCTACTTTGTTCTTTGTTTTGGCACCTGTCATGTGTGCATTTCCTCCCAAATCTATTGAGTAAGAATACACGTTTGTTTTGGTCTGAGCCGTTGGTGCTATAGTGCGACATCTAGTGGCTGAATGTCATGTACTGCGACTTTAAGATACCAAGTGCTTTAAATTGGTATAGAGTGAAATTGTAAAACCACAAGTAACATGTGAAGTATTTACAAAAATGTTCTTATTAAATAATATTTAAGACATTTAAAAATGACCATGATATGTTATCAGAGATTAACGAAACATGCTAAGTTGAAATACCGGCTTCTCCGACTATAATACCACAGCCAATATGTTCTCAATTGAAATTCCAACTCTGGTCCAGTGCAGAGCTTCTGTTTTTTTGTTTTGGTCTGTCTGATTCGGCCCAATGCCCATTTAACCTGATGGTGGTGCTGGCACACAATTTTAACACTTTACGTGCCAGACCCATGTAATGCAGTGTTAAGAGGTTTTGGTAATTTCACGTATTTCTATGAGATCAGTTTGAGGGCCATTCCACAGGTTGCCAGATGTGAAACATTAGCACACACTCACAGCGTCCTGCAGCCATAGAAGCAACCAAATAAACTGGATCAACTGAGATAAGATGCCACTTGACCTAAAAACCTGCATAAGCATTGGCGGGAGAAGGCAACTCTCTCCAATATTATGGATTTGGAATACAGTTCACTTTTTAAACTCTTACTGTCAGTGTTACATATTTCTCCTTTAAAGTCATGTTGCATTTTAGAGAATTATATATAAAATATATCATAAAAACAACATCCACTGATCTAAAAGAAAGCACAAGCACACAAGGAGTCATTAGATCAGTTTTATACTTTGGTATTTTCATTTAAATATCCTTTTAAAGTCATAGATATAAGCAAAAAGCATAAAAAGCAGTGTCTCCACTGTCAGCAGCCTTAATAGATCGGAAAACAATGCAGCCGTAGCTTTCATACATCCCAGAGGAATTCTTGCTGGCAGGATGAAATCCGTCAACTGCTTCTAAGACTTCAGTGTATTCTGATTAACTCGGCACAACCCACAACACCGCTGCTGTCTGTCCTCAAATGCTCACATGCTATCCATTTTTCTGCACTTTTAAAAGCTGGTTGAGGGGGAAACTAAAATGCAACACTGTACGCTAACTCCTGCAATGCACTGAAATTCACAAACCAATAATGTACTGAGTTTTCAGGCATGGATCTTTCAAAGCTAGAGAGTCTGAGTCTGAGTCTGAGTCGCTGTTTTTCATTGATGTTTCTTAACATTATTCATGAGGAGATAGCATCCGCGGTAGCTATTTGGAGGTCAGCCCTAGCACAAAGAAAACAAACATTTCTTGTGGTCAATAATGGAAACTCAACCTGGCATCGATAATGGAAATGAAACCACTTTTTTGGAATGAGCAGTATCATCCTGAACATAAACCAGAAGTCTTAATGTAGAGGAGCTCTGTTTGCCATAAACTTTAAGCGCATTTAACACACACACACACACACACACACACACACACACACACACACACACACACACACACACACACACACACACACACACACACACACACACACACACACACACACACACACAAACTTCTGTGCACGAGGAGGCATTTTTTCTAGGAGGGAAATGATTCAGATGGCCCAGTAAACAAGGTATCCTTGCGCTATATGGTGTCCTCGTTCATAAGTCACATAATCTTTCATTCATATTCAAGGTGACCAAGAACTGAGCATTAGCATTCCATTTCACCTTTTTTTTAACATAGGAGGTGATAAACAAATGTTTAAAAGTCTGTGGAAGTGTGACGCCCCAGAGCCTTGTATAAGTGGTCCTGTATATTGTGTGCTTTGTGTGTGTGTGTCTTGCAGGTTCTTGGCTGGGTGGAGCTGAGGAGCCATTGAGCTAACTGGGAACACCTGGCCAGTGCTCCCAAGTTACTTAACCCCACCTGCCCAGATACTAGTGTGTTGGACCCTTCAACGAGCTTGGGTGTCTCTTTGCGTTGCCTTCTTTTGTTTTAATACTGACAACATGCACTTCACACCAGCCACTGCATTCTGCATGCACGCTCATACACAACTAATCCTGACTTTCATGCCCAAACACAATTACTGTCGCAATTTACTTAAATAAATCAGTTTTTTACTGCGAAGTTTGGCGCATATCTCCCTGTTTTGCTGTGGCTTGCAAGCTACTCATTAATAAATTGCAATTAGTTTTTCATTATAGCTAACTCCTCATTTCATCTTTTATGGTACAACAGCATTATAAATGAGATGAATTCATTTAATTGTCATGACAACAAACGTTACCTTGCAGAGCTCATATTGCACAAAAAAAAAATCATACATACAAAAACACATTATAATACACAAACAAATCATACATATAAAGATAAGCTAAAAACAATATACAGGACCTTAAAATGTCAAATAACCAAATAAAATATACCAAATGCCATAAATAATTAAGAAGACAACCATAGCTAAAAACAAAATGTACCTTAAAGTGCCTGAGGTCTCCCACTCAACAGTCAAATAACCTCAGGGAATGTACTCCTTTTAAAGCGCTCAGATGTAAAACTGAGTTGTCTCAACTTCCTCCCAGAGGGTGTTTCCTCAAAGAGAGGAGCTGCTGGATGAAAGTCGTTTCCAACGATATGCAGAGCCTTCTGATAAAATCAAACTTTCACAATTGAAAAAAGAGATGTGAGGGAGTGTCCAATTACTCTGCTCCTAGATATAAAGAAGTTCAGCCACTTTTTTGTGAAGACACCGTTTGTGTTTTTTTTAGATGTCTGTCACAAGCGATGCGCATCACTGCTCAGGGACTGTAGACAAATCTAGGTTGACATGTCCCTTGTAAACCTGCATCAAACACGGTCATTTATGTAACAGGTTCTCACTGCTTCGACACTTGCCAAGAAATGTGCTGGAAATACAATCATCATATGTCAATAAAATACAGGTTATAATCTAATACATTTACCCTTTAGCTAAGTTTAGCCTTGTTTTTACAGACAGCTTTTTACAGTTGTTTTGGTTTTAAGCTGCTTTACAACAAACTGACACAAAATAAAAGTCAAGCCTCTGCTCCATGAAATCAACTTTACTAATAAAGTTAGTAAATCTACATATCTACATCTACATCTTATGTTTTGATTATATTCTGACTGACCAGATATACTTTCTGAGCCAAAATAACACTAGAATCATAGAAACTAGATGATTTGAATCATAAGCTCAGTCACAGTCCGCATAGCACTTCACATCCAGACAGTGGAGGTCAGACAAAAGCAGTATAATAATGTTATTTTATCACAAATTCTGCATCCTAATACATATCAGATGATTGTTTCGAGCCTGAATAACTTCCACATTCACACAGACTACATCTGTCAGAGGAGGCAACTGCCCACCATGATTGACCCAAACCTTTCTGTCTGTGTGCCCAGTTCTAATGTGACACCTCACTGAAGGTCCGACCTACGTTTCACCAACTGTGTGTGTGTGTGTCTTTGTAGACCAAGTTGTGATCTGATGAGTCGACTAATTTAAAGCCAACAGCAGGATCAAGTTTTTTTCACAAGGGAAAAAAAAAGACTGCTGCATTTGACAGTTTTGGAGATTTCCCCTATAGAGACATCTCCTTGTCAGCAGCTTTGGCTCTATACATACTCTTCCTCAGGGCATGGACTTCATCAAGGTGATTGTACGTATCGCAGTGACACGACAGGACACATCACATCAGTGTATGAATGTGTGTGTATAAAGTGCTATGAGTGGTTGGAAGACTTGAAAGTAGCTATATAAATGCAGTACTGTCAATATCTGACAAATATACATACAATTTACTAGCTTTGCATTACTGAAAAATTAAAATTCAATAAACTTTAAGTCACACACACAATTACTCCTGCATGTGTCTCAACATCATCGACAAAACGCTTCTACACTTATGGTACAAAGACAAACTCTTTATTTACTTTTTCTCCTTTTCACCAAGTTGAAATCATCCCTGCTCACCTCTTGAACAAACTCTGAACCAAAAGCCCTACACAGGCTGCAGCAGGTGTTGTGAATATAAAGTAGAGTGGGAGTGCATCAGTCATTGGCCGGCTTCATTTGGTATGCAAAATAAAAATGAGTTACACAAAACGAGGCCTGGCAGGAGGCTGCAGAAGGGCTCAAATACAGCTGCAAAGCAAACTGAAAAAGTGAAAACAAAACAAGCTGAAAATCACACAAAAATAAAAAGAGAAAAAACACAATGCCAAAGCAAAATCATCTGTTTCACTTAAAAGCAAACCATACTATACTTCAGTTGTTAGATGTAAACAATCGAATCTAATGTAAATTTAACTAAGGAAAACCAAAGCTTTTATAATACAAAATACATTATTAATGACACATTCAGAACTCTGTTTTATACTTAAATCTATATTGCCTGAGAACTTAATCTCACTTTCTCAAAGAAAATTTATATCACGTCAGTCGCTCCAGGAGCCTTTTTGTGATTATTTTGGCCTTTAATGATTGACTTTGTAGCGGGTCTAAAAGTTGTGCTTAATTACGGTATAAAACTGCAAGGCAGCTGGAGAACTTTGTGACTGTTTCAAGAACATATGTATATTTACATAATGCCTCCAGTCACAGTAGAAATAACTTGAATCGCTCTGGATCTCAGGGCAGTATGGGCACTCTGAGCACACAAACAGGGCATTCTTTGCAGTAAGCCAGCTTGTGTAATAAAGCCTCCAGTTTGACCTGTTTTTTTTCTGTTGTTGTTGTTGTTGTTGTTGATGAAAAAGCGCAGGGAAAAAAATAGAAAGTTCTTTTTTATATATCAAGATTAGAAATTCCTGGAGGGACTGTTATTATGTACTGTAGGCATTAACAGGTCTGTCACTTGATGTACATACAGAGAGAGGATAAGAGCAACAGATATAGTAACTCCTTTATATGCTTTTTTTTTTTTTTAAAGCGTATGTAATAAAAGCCAATTTAATTGCTGTAGGACATCATGCTTAAAGGATAAGTTCACAATTTTTTCCAAGTCAGATAAACTTTTAAATGCATGAAAAAGAAATCACTTATTTCAAAAGTCTGATGTAAGAATAATTACAGCAAGTGTTGATATCACCACCCATCTATTGTTTTAAGATAGATTTGAAAAATTGTGAGCTTGTGCTTTAACGTCATAGCAAGATGGTGTTTTCTTCTTAGACAAAGATATAACGTTATATCATGAAAACTCCTCCGAAATTACAACGCTGCGATGAAACGAGCTCCACATCAAACAGGAAATCCTCTGATGATACAGAAGTGTTTGCAAATGCTGAGTAAATGTTTCCCATGCAAATGTTCACTCTCAGCTTAGGCGTTAATCTACAGTTGCGCTGAATCTTCTTATCACTTAGACAAAGATAAACTGAGCAAAATCCTTTTTTAAGATGTTAACTATCCATCCAAATGTAGAGATGAAATCCAGACATGAAAGGAGCAGTAAGCATATTGTATGTCTGAAAGCTCAGTTTCACTTTGTGTGTGTGTGTGTGTGTGTGTGTGTGTGTGTGTGTGTTTTGTTTACATCTTTCACATGCACAAAAACACACAATTTCCTCTCTGCTTTCTGTATTTAACACAAATTCTCCAGTTTTCAGCTTCACACAGGCAAACTGTTTCTATCTCTGCTCCCCTGTCCACACACAAGCCTGCCTCATTCACATGCAGCCCGCCTCCCTGCTCCTGAAAAGCCTCTCTAACATCTCTGTGTGTATGGTAAGTCATCACGGTAGATAAAACAAGGACAGTGACGTGATCCAGGAACAATGCGATAATGCTGATAAAGTCCGCAGCATAATCTCTGTCTTCACTCAGCAGAACTGAGATATTTACACAGTATTCAAATATGAGCGTGAAAACCCAATTTAGACGGAGAAATTACTTCTCTCACCTTCCTATTGTGTGGTGGTTATCAAATGACAGATGACTGTGAAATGATTGTGTGAGACTGGAAAAAAAAAACCCAAACAAAAAAACCCATCTGTTCTTCAGACAGGAGAAATATCATCAGTCTTCTTTTCTGTCTTTTTGTTTAATCACAAAGGCTGAATGTTTCTGAAAGTTTTCTAAAAAGGTAGACTGACACGCTGTGTTACATTTGTTATCTATTTTTCTCTTATTTTTTATACCATATACATTATACATTTGTTCTAGGCGTACAGTTTGTATTGAATGTCCTAAATCATATTTAATTTTTTTAAAATCCTGGACCTAAATTCCCAATAATGTTGAATGCTACTAAAATAATTTGTAGCATATATGTGTTAACTGTTTTTGTTCTGAATATGTCGTATATTTGTATAGTGCTCTGGCAAAAATTGCAAAGGAAAAAAAAAGGAAAAATATATGCAATCTGTGCCTTGAGTACAACAAAAAGCCTTTATTTTAGTATTGCATGGCTGAACTCCTTTCAGCTGAAACCCTTCATCGGGGTTTTCAAAGCAAAACACATCCTCATAATGAAACGACCACATAGGTCGATTGCACCTGAGGGTTTTCTAATACAACTTAATTAATTATGTTTTATGGTGTGACAACGCTGTGTTTTTAAGTCTGGTCTTAGGTACAAAAACCACTTGGTTAGGGTTTGGGAAACATGTTGGGGGTTAAAGTTATGTCCTTGTGAGTGAGAAAACCTTCATATTCATGACAACAGTAAACACTACAAAAATCAGTTTTAAAAAAACTTTCCCGACTCACAGTTGGAAACATGACACTCACCGTTGGAAACACAAATGAACAGAGGCTTCCTGCAGCTAAGTCAATTTTTTTGCCTTCTATTAATGTAGCCATCCACTCAACCCACCTCCTCCACATATGGAAATGTGTCATCTTATTTAGACGTCATCTGAACTGCGTCACTTCCCCACGTCATAATTGCTACAGCCACTAGATGGCGTCTGCCACTCAAACGTAACTATAGGTCGTTTTCGCTGACTGAATTTTTTACCTTTTCTTGTGAGGGTGGGCTGGTTAAAAGTGGATGTGAAAAGGAAGGTGGGGCTACAGGAATCACAGAGGAGATCTATAAGGAGGCAGGTGCAAACATATTCACACTGCCTATATGTGGAATATGCATTGATCAAATCATAACTACTGAATAAGATATGTTAAAACACACTGGCATCAGCTGTGCAGTATCAAAAGTTCTTTTCCTCAGGACTCAGTGTGCTTTGGATTTTTCCTTCTTGTAGCCAATGAAGCCGTTTAAATCTAAATTTAAACGGTTGAGACAGACAAAAGACCCAGCTTTCTCTGGAGAGAGAGCGTGCACAGCCGTGAGGGAGATTTCACTTCTTAACTTTGATTGGCCTCCTCCTGTGAGTGGAGGATGACCACATTTTCACAGATTGAGGGCTCGGGACATTTCTGTTCCCCATTTGTGAAACACCGCATTTTGTTTTAAAGGCCTGTTGCACAGGTGCATACACCAAACTCACGCTGAGTGCAGCCTCAGCGCAGAATAAAAAGCATCAATATTTATTCCGCAGGTTATATTACATTCATGATTCTCTATATTTTCATATAACAAAAGCAATGTTAATGTAATGCTTTGTCCTTCACGTCTGTGTACATTTGTGTTTTGTTCAGCAAAACCACTGTTCTCTGCTCTTATGATTGATGAATGATGAATTTCTTGAGTCAAAAAGCTTTTCAGTACACTTCATTTTCTACTTGAACAGGGTACAGAAGAACCTGAACTTGTCAGAGGGTATTACTTTTTATTTATTGTGAATTGAAGACAATTTTAAAAGGACTTGAATATAGAATTTAGATAGTTTTTTGAAAATTCAAATATCCACTTTTATCCACATCTTAAGCGCAGATTGTTTTTGCTCTTTTGTGCAGTGGTTGGCACTTGCTTGTATTGTCTGTATTGTATTCATTATCCCAACAGTGTTTTCATGCTGCTTTTTTGCCAGACCTTAAAAAAAAGATGCAAATCTCAATTTTTCTTTGTAAGTAAAGGAAAGACAAAGAAATAAGCAGCCAACTGCACTACATTTCTCTCTACATTTCTATGAGATTAGATACAGTAACCTTTTAGAGAATAAGTGGAATAATTAGAACGAGTATAGCCATTATTATTCCTGTGTACTTTTGCAGTGGGATACTTTCACAATTGATTTGCAGAGACTGACTCACTATGCTGGGATTTCCTTCTGTAACCACCGGACCTGAACTGCTGCATTACATGATGACAAACAGACCGTGAGCAGCAACCCGGAGCCTAATGGGACTCTAAGATGACTCTTTCTCAAACATTGTCAGAGCAGAATAGTGTAGCCTGCAGTGGGTTTTCTGCTGAGGGATATTTGCCAGAGCATGGGGTCTTCAAGTCCTTTTAATGACTAAAGTCTCCCGAGCTGTGACAGTAGTGAAAGCTCTCTCTCTGTCTCTCTCACTCTCTCTCACCCTCTCTGCATTTGTGTGTCTCTCTCTCTCTCTCTCTCTCTCTCTCCCTCTCTCTCTCTCTCTCTCTCTCTCTCACCCTCTTCTATCCCCTCATTCTGCAGAGTGCAGCTGATCAGAAAGCAGCCTCCTGCCTCTGCTGTCATTGCAGTGGAGGTGCAGGCGGATGTTGGTGAGCGCTGTGGACGCAGAAGTGAAAAATTCATCAGGGATCTGGAGAGTGTGGAGGAGGAGGAGAGGAGTGGAGTGAAGAGGAGAGGAAAGGCAGCTTGTCCCCCCTTCTTCACCCGGTGGGCTCTTCTGCAGCATCCTTCCACTTCATCATGGATCTCTGGAGTAAAAAAGTCTGGGGAATTATTTCACAAGTCGCCCTGATACTTTTCAGCTCGTATGGGGCAACGAGAGGAGGTGAGCACGGTGGCATTTTTATCTTAGGTGACAGTACAGGTTTGTTGTGGGGTTTGTCTGTTTTGCTGCTGCTATTCAGTTTATACTCATCTCAAATGTTTGGAAAAAGTGTAGGTAGGAGGTTTTGAGATCATACAGATATTTTCTCTGTCATTTATACTTCTAAACTTGCAAATGAGTCTTTTTGAAAGACATCTGAATTTAGGGTTCTCTTACATGCACAGCAATATCTTTTCATTGATTTATTTTCATACATTATTTCACGCACGACTTCCCATGCAAAGCTCTTCAGTGGGGCAGTGCACGAAGAGTGTGGGTGTGGAAAGTGAATTAGAAAAAACACTTTCCTCTCCTTCGGCTTATCAAATAGTTGCCATTGAGCAAGGCACTCATCAAGCTTCAGTTGCTCCAGAGGACGCTGCAGAAGTTTGCGGTTGCACTTTGGCTGAATAAATGTGAAGCACACTGCCGTTATTAGAGAGGTTTGTTGTAGTTTCACATTTCAGTAATTCATAATTCATTTCTTGACAGAGGTTTGGATGGGAAATGCACTCAGTGTTCACAGAGAAGGAAATGACCAGCAAGAGGAGAATTCACTTGTTTCTGCTTTACTGTAGGAGTGTTAGTCGAAAACATGAATTTTAATCTGTCAACTTGATTTTTCTTGTTATTCTTTTTTGTTGTGGGATGTTTCATAGCTCTCTGGATTTCTCTTGTGTGCATATATTTTTTCTTTTGTTCCCTTTTTTGTTGACACGGATTGGAATAACATTTCTGTCTATAGTTGAGCAGCACTAATAAGACCTCAAACAGCAATAAAAAAAAAATCATAGCTATTCAAATAAGCAGAGTCACATAAGCCACAGTGATAGTCCATTTGGGACCCTTTTGATGGAAATGTCAGTAGGCGAATAATTTGAACTAGTAGCTGTGTACAAACTGTGTATTCCCAAACAATGCTGCTGAGACAGTCTAATAAAGTGGGTGTCTAATAAAGAGGGTAAATATTTATTCATCATGATGCTGATGCTGTATTAAACCAGTACTCTGAGTCAACGTGCCTGGGGAAACAAGATTTGTTAAATGTTTGAAATAATAAACTATCTCTAAGGGATTCAGGCTGAGCAGAGAGGGGACAGACAGATAAATGGTAAATGTTACCACTTCAGGTTTATATTCCCCTTGACAGACAAAAGCAGACACACTGAGATTAGAGGCTTTGACAGAGTAAAATAACAAAAAAATATATATAAAGAGATAAAAAGATTTCGTTGCCCTAGAGGAAATGGTTTGGACTCAGCAGAGTGCCTATCACAAACCATAACCAAAAGAAAATGTAGCTGTCACTCTAAAATCAATAAGTGCTCCTTGAAGCCTATTCTTTTCCCCTCTTAGAGAGCAAACATACAGTACATCATCCATTTAATAATCTCCCACAAGCAGACATCTCTCCATATTTTATTTGACTTTGTATTAGCGCTGAGCCAGTGCCACAGGCATAGTTTGACTCGAGTGATTTGTCAGAGGGAACAAAGGAGGCAAAGACATTGTAAGAGGGCAGATGTTTGTGTTTATGAAGCTGTCACAGTGACCCCTTCTCTGCGCTTGAAGCTGCAGTGTACATATTTAGGAGAAGCAGTGTATGGTGCGGTGACAGGTACAGGGTTTGATCCTTCTGATAGCTGGCAAATCTGTCATGAGCGGCCCTGTTTCTCCTTGAAGTGCTTAGAAAGTAAAAGAAAGAGTCGGGGTATACTAGGGCTCTTTGTGCACTGATGTGTTGTACAAAACTCCAGACCCATGACCTCTTCGTTATTCTCGTTACCAATGCATCACCTATATGCTGGAAGCCATCAAATTATGCAGGATACAGTAGAAAATATGCAGATTTGTGCAGAATTTGGCAACCAACTTTAGTAACATCATCCAAATACAATATGTACCAAAATTGATTAGACGGAAAAACAAATAAAAACTGTCAAATATCTGCCTACTGTTAGCTTAGTAATGAACTAAAGGTATCACAAAGACATGCCTCTATTTTCACACAGAGACAACTATGTTGGATAATTAGAGCAAACATTCAACAAAGCCATCTGGAGAGGAGGTAATATATCACAAAGCAAAGTCATGTAAGTCATGTCAATTGAGAATCTTCAGTGCAAGCTATTGTCAAAACATTAAAGTTTATCAGCAACACTTTTATATGTATGTATAACTATAAAAAGAGTTGCTTTCCCTGCAGTAGACACATAATTGGAGAGGGGCAAGGAGCTCATTTGAAGATAATGGAAAAGTCGCTAACATACCTGTAAGACTGGAGTAGAAACAGTGATCACTACAAGGGCTTTCTGTTTATTGAAACTTGACTGCTAAGTGCCAACAAATACATTACTTGACTTCATTTTTTTTGCTTGTATGACTGTATCATGCTGATAAATGCTGATACAGTCATACAGAAGCTACTATAAACATGTCAAATGCATAACCTGTAGAGTAAGTATATATATTGATAGTTCAATTCAAGCATGTATCTGTATGTATCTGTCCATCATACGCGGAGAATATTAACACCATCCATTTCATTCTTTTTGCAATCTGTGTGTAATTTGCTCCTGATATACAAGCACAGCAGCTCAATCAGACCAGTGACTGCCCGCAGATGCATTCTGAGGGCGTAGGAAAGTTTAGTGGATGCAGTGTAGAGGTGGGATTTGTCTGAGTTTCACCGAGCTCAGAAAAGAAATGATAAGCTGCATAGAAATGCTCTGTAATGAAGTCATGGTTGTGGAGCAGCGCAACGAGAATGAGACGCGGCGAGTCCAGCAGCTCTGAGCTAAGCAGGTGGAGGCAGGAGATGGTTTTGACATGGCTGATGTCTCACTAGCACACTACAGTTAATGCAGCCAAATAAAAACTGTAAAAATCGTATCAAAGTAGTGCAGCTGTCAATTTCATGTTTAATTTAACTGAGCACAAAAGCAAAATTCAGTTATTCTTTGTTTTGTGTTTTAAAATATATTCTATAATTGACAGCTCTTGTTAATTAGATGAAAAGAAAAGAGTGTTTAACTTTATACAATTCTGATTTGTATCCACTGTATAGGTAAACACATGTGGAGTTGAACCACAGCATATTTCAAGTTACTCTTATTGGATATTTTTTGTTACACCACCACTAGGAGGAAATATCAGAAATTTTAAAGTAATAGAGACTTTAAAAACCAATTAATTTTTGTTGTGGTCATTGAAATAAAATGATTAGTTTTTTCGCTTCGTCCTTGGTCTTAAAAGGTGCACAATTTTCCATTTTCCCTTAAAAATGTTATGATTGTTGGAACATGTCCAGCTGATGGTATCTCCTCCAATTATCTGCCCAATGCTCACTCAAAAAAAAAAGTATGCATAAGGAAAGACACTGCCTCCGTGCTTTAGATGAAGCAAAGTCTGCTTCTATGTGTGCCTGTGAGACAACACACACACACACACACACACACACACACACACACACACACACACACACACACACACACACACACACACACACACACACACACACACACACACACAGTTTTAGACACACAAAGGAGATGTGAGAGGCTCCATGAAAATGTCTCTGTGTCTGTCCAGAGTTGTTGCATATGTCCTCCGTGGGATTGTTATCTATTCTCTCAGCTGATTTGAAGTCAGGGGAGTGTGTGTTCTAATCGCAGCCTAATGACAGATAATGCTGCTGCACTCCTACTCTGTCTGTCTGTGTGTGTGTGTGTGTGTGTGTGTGTGTGTGTGTGTGTGTGTGTGTGTGTGTGTGTGTGTGTGTGTGTGTGTGTGTGTGTGTGTGTGTGTGTGTGTGTGTGTGTGTTTATATGTCAGGGTGGGTGTGTGCCTCCTCAGATAAGAAGCAAATAGTCGTGTGTGAACATGAAGCAAGCAAGGGAATGCTAAGCAGCACCCAGGTAGAGTGTGTGTGTGTGTGTGTGTGTGTGTGTGTGTGTGTGTGTGTGTGTGTGTGTGTGTGTTTGTGTGTGTGTGTGTGTGTGTGTGTGTGTGTGTGTGTGTGTGTGTGTGTGTGTGTGTGTGTTTGTGTGTGTGTGTGTGTGTACATAATGCCGATAAATGTGGTTAGTATACCTGTGTGTGCACATGTTGAGTTCAGATAACGAATTACTCACAGTCTCCAATCTCCAATGAGAGATGTTCTCAGTTTAAAACTAATGTCAGTAGGAGGCGGAGAAAGCGTTGTCTTCTCTCAGTTCAGAGTCAGCGGATTTTGTCCCAAAGCTGTTTCAAGGTGGGAATTGTTGGCTGATGATAGATGCTGAGCTGCAGATTTAGGTGAGTCTGATTATTTAGCAAGTGACTGGAGCTAATTTTGAGGTACTTCTATTTAGCATCAATCAGTAACATCACAACAAACTAATGTTGTACATGTGATGCTGTTAGCAGGAATGTGAAAATGATGTTACTTCATCACAAAAAACACAAAGAAACACCAGACAAAAACCCACATTTTGAGGCTAGTGATTAAGTTGACACTGTGGATAAAGTTAGGATTATAGTAAGTGTCCACCTACAGAAACTAAAATATATATTTAATTTAAGTTGATAAGAAAAATGAATAAGAAATTGAGCGGCCTGATGGGAGGGGCTGAATTTCCCCATGTAGTGGGTGCGAGCCATCTAGCAGGATGGAACCAGCCATCCTTTGTAACTGCCTGAGAACAATAAAAGCCAAGCTCTCGCTCACTGCCAGGCGCAGCGTGCGCATGTGCCCTAAAACCTTCATTAAGGTGATAAAACGCCTTCCTAGGTTGAACATTGATCACAGAGGTGGGAGAAAAATGGCTGCCAATTCAACATGAAACGTTGGCCTGATTCTAGTTATGTCTCATCACTGCAGTCCTTCCATCAAGGGGACAAAATGATGTCCCTCACTTTTCATGAGGTGCATTTCAAGCCATCATTGTCTCATTTCATAAAATTTCATGACATTGGCTGACTGAATCGTTCTGTGGCCTTGTCAAGAGCATCATGGCAGGAACCACTGAGGGTGCAGAGATCTCATCTGTTGCCTCCACTCACATTTCCCAGCCAAGAGGCAAACGTGGGAAAAAAATCCAGGGTCCCCACCAGCTCCAGTAAGCCCTGTCCTGCAGCTCAGTAGTCTGTGCCTTTTGTAAGAGGGGACTGATCAATAAGCTATCACACCAATACAATGAATCCATTATAATCCATATTAACCTGTAGAAATAAGCTTTCATCAGATGGATGATTCTGTTAGGGAATCTATTAAAGGATAATATAAGTCAATCATCCAGATGTTGCCCTTCTCTGATGGTGTCTGCACATAGTCAGAAGATGATGTAATTTGATACTCACACATGTTCATTTTGGAAGAAATATCCAAAAGGAAATCCATCGCTGTCATCAAAAAGCTTCACTTTGGTTTGCTTTAAATTTGCTGTGCTTGAGTTGAGTTGAGTGTTTTTATGTCACACTCTTGAAGTCCAGCTTGACACCAATGGAATTAGTATTTTTAGAATCATTAACACGATGTTCATAAGTGCTGCAACACATTTTAAGATAAGTAATTTGAAGTCACTGTGGGCTCTTGTAAAGTATAACTGGGATTTTTCACTATTTTCAAACATTTTCTGGACAAAACGATTAACGGATTAATTGATAAAATAATTGCAAGTTGCAGCCATTAAGTTAATGTTTACACAATGTAAATTTTGCCTGCATTATGAAATGATTCAGAAGTGGGTTATTAATCACAAGATGTTGTTTCCTGCTTGATTTCCTGCAGGTCACTGTAGGCTAACAATGTGGTTCATTTGGTTGACTGACTACGTGTGCCCTGTTTTTCTACTCCAGGCTCATATTGGGATTTATTTTATTAACAATTCTGATGATAAACCTGAACGAAAAAATGCACACCGCTGCCCATTTTAACCAGAACATGAGAATTTACTATTTTCCAATGAACTGGAAATCTGTATTGAGAGGAACATTTACCTGTGGATATAATCCAATTAGTGAATAAATTGGGCACCTCCCTTCAGAAGCCCACTGTCCTTTATGATTCATGAGACTCTTGGAGTTTCTGACAGCGGAGATGAGAAAAGTGAGAGGAAGCTGAGGAGAAGCCCCCTCTCATATTTCTTCTTTAGTGTCATTTATGAAAATGTGTGTTCAGAGAAGGAGAGCCATGAATATGATCTGATGAAGTCAAGGCTACATTACGGTGGCTGCGGCCATCAGGTAAACTCAGAGATGTCAGTCAGGAATCTAGATTTATTAACCCAGGGACAAGTAGTTAAGTGATAAAACTGACAGAGGCCTGCAGTCTATCCATCTGACTTTGACACACATTGATATTGGATCAAGGCCAGCCCCACTGGAGCTCTGCTTCCTTAAACACACACTCATTAATCACGGGGCACTGTCATCACCTAAGATGACTTGTAGTTGGTCCAAGAATCTGTCAAACTCTGCTGAGGTCAGAGTGCTCAGTCACTCAGTATTGTAGAGGGTCCTGGTTTCTACTGACAAGAAGCCCCACTAGCTGTAGGTGCAGTAGTGAGTAGAGAGGCAAGACTTCAACTGTAAGGATTCAAACCCTCGTGGTAGAAAACATCCTGCCTGAGAATGTCTCCAAGCAACCTCTGACTTCCTGATGAAGGCTGCAGGAGAGATGATTAGTACCAAAGTGACAGTAAAAAAAAAAAGTCAAAGTTGATGATGAATTGATGAAGTTGATCAGAGGAAGAAGAAGAGAAAGTCGATCATGATAAAGTTGATGCTGCTGATGATGAAGTTAATCAAACAAGAAGAGAAAGTTGATAAGGATGATGAGGAGGAGGAAAATAATGATTGTGGTGATGATGATGAAGAAGAAGAAAAGGTTGATGATGGATTGATGATGATAAAAAAGCTTCTGGTGATGAGATGATCGTAAAAAGATAAAAGGTTGACGATGAGATGATGAAGAACAAGTTGTTGATGATGATGTGATCATGGAAAAGAAATGGTTGATGATGATGAAGTTGATCGAAAAGAAGAGAAAGTTTGTGACAATAATGATGAAATTATGGTCATGATGATGAAAAAATGATGAATGATGATAAAGAACAAGTAATTGATAATGAGATGAATATGAAGAAGAAGAAAAGGTTGATGATGATGATAAGGATGATGATAAAGGAGAGCATCATTATCACACACACACACAAAAATGAAGCTCATCGCTCTGTGTATCATCTATTAGTGACACAGTCGTCTCCTCGTATTTCCTCAGTCGAGTCGTCCACATTCACACAGCTTCGTGTCTAGCAGTAATTGTCTTGGTAGTACAGATGTTGAGCAGCTGCTAGGAACTGAACCAGCAACTCTTCAGTAACTCACTGACCTTTCTACCATGAGACCCTCTCCTGAAGAAATATAAAATCAGCTCTACTGTTCATTACTTTTGCTATCCTCCTCCTTATAATTGGTGCTGGATTGTCTCTCTCACATACATTTATTTTACAACAATAAAACCGAGACAATGCATTCAGAATTCTGCAGACAACTAATGTGATATTCTGTAGATGCCAGAATCGACTTTGAAGGCTTCTGGAGGAGTCCTGGGCATAATTTAACAAAACATCTACATACCAGAGCTGTCTGCAGGATCCTTTAGACTGTAAATCGCCATCTGTTCCCTCTTACACTACAGGCTGCCACAAGGGATAATTAGATCAGATGCAATGTCTTAGTGAATGTGAGTGCAGAAGAAATGTCGTTGGTATAACGGACGGTAGCTGACATTGAACGCCGCAGGACAAACTTCTGCCAAAGCCAGTCAAAGCCAAAACTTTAAGATGCAACAGAGATAAGGTATCTGACCAGCAGTCTAATGATTCATGAGGTGGAGGAGGTAGCACAGAAAGAAGAACTGGTCCACCAGTGGCAGAGAATATATCTCATTTTAATAGTACTTCAGGTCAGGGTCAGTTACATAAGAGCAGCCCTGCAGCTGGCAGGGATTCAGAAATCTGTAGGTCACAATCAAGAAAACTCTCTTACTTCTTGTAGGAAATATGTGGTGTCAATTTTCTTTTAAACAAAAATCTTGTAAAGAGCAGTTTTGACACTGTATCAAAAATCTGTGGTGTCATGTAAATATTTCTCAGTGAAGCATCATTAAAATCTCGACTCATCTCATATGCATTGTTTTCCGCTGGGATTCTCATCCTTCTCCTTATCATGCATACTAAAACACCTCTCACACCTCTCTCAACCATGAGAGAATTCTTTGTAATTATCATAAAATCTGTCAAAGCACTGACAACCATAACCATTGCGCTCACTGAGTTGATTAAGCATCAAAAGGTTCCCCTCCTGTCCTGCGATATGGAGAAAAATATCTGCCTGGCTTAATTAAATTTTTCACATCATGCATGTGAAAAACACACTGATGACGAACCAGATTTTGTTACGCAGCCAGAGCCTGTGGGTTGAGTGGTACATTGGAACCTAATTCAGTTTAATGTGTTGCAAAAGCTTCGCTAAGAGGTTTTCCTACGACATTGAACTACAATACTTCTGCAAAAACTGAACCGTACTTCATAACTATTTAAAGAAATGTATCTGTGCAACCAAAAGTGCACTCGTGTAAATCTCTCCACAGAGGGAAATGTTGTGTATTATGCATAAGCAAAGCTTTGCATATTTATAAAAAATGTTGTGCTGAACTCAAACAAACTGTAATACAAACAACACAGGATCTTGCAAAAGAGCTTATGTAGTAATTAAGATATTAGGCAGAGTAGTGCCATGATTTAAAATAAATAGAATTATAAACTAATACAGCAGAAAACAGCTAATGTGCGTTGTCCACTCGCATATTCCAGATCAGATCCTGGCTCAAACATGTACGGACGTATTTGACACGTTTCTAGAAAAATAAGTGAAATCCTGCTACTACTGTTTGCTTATATAGCCTGCAGAGCTGTGGCAAGTCTGCGAAGGGGCAGCTTCAAAAAGCTGTTCAATCAGAACAGAGTAGGCTCCTTGAGACAGGACTTATAACAGCCTGTTTTTGAAGTGTAAATCATACAAAGATATTCCTGTAAAGCTAAAGAATATATAGATCTGGAAGTGTGCATGATGTGTTCCCTTTAAAGAACATGGCCGCATGCTGAAGTGGGCGATGCACATGTGCAAATGCCAACTCTGGGTGTAAATTAAAGGCAGCAGGTTGCAGTTTAGGAGTCTGCACTTCAAACAGAGAGCCTGGGTTCAGACCCCTGTCTCAGCAGGCCTGTGCCGAAATGTGTGTGATACTGATCTCCTGCCAACTCCAGAAGTGCTGATCAGTGGCTTAGTCTGCACGGTGATCTATCTGTAAATTATTGCTTCAAGAATCAATAGACTAACACAGAATAGGGAGATGCTGATTGTTGGTGCAGAATTTTTCAACAGGTGATTGTGTTTTAACGTCTCCTCTGGGCAGAGGCTGCAACATTAAGGCATAATGAAGAATGGTAGTGAACTGAGGCGGTCACGTGCCACTGACCTGCACTGCACGGCACACACACACACCGTCTGTCTTTGATGTTTATGTATAATTTAGGCTACTGCAGTGCTGGTGAAGTCTAAATGAGTACATGTGGTATGTGTTCCACAAAAACCTGGATGATAGAGAGACGAGCTGGTCTCAGGATGGCTAACAAGGTGAAGTCATCACTGTTGTTTTCCTGAGAATATTGTGTAGTGCAAGTTCTTCTGCTGTTAAAATGAATGTTGCAGTGTGTCCTGTTGAATTTAGTTGTGAAATATGCTTGTTTTAAGATACATACACAGAGGTGAATTTTGTCTTATGCATGTTTGGACATACAGTAATAGGAGCGCCTGATGACTTATTCCTGTTTAATCTGAACTTTCCCCCCCCCCCCCAGGGTTAAAACTAAACATGATGGAGCAGTGTTCAGTTTTTATGCACCAGTTATATCTAAAACAAACTTTTAAATCAAGGCTGTAGTTTGCAGCTGTACAATAAACTTGCCTTGCCTTCTTTCCCTCACACTGCAAACAAGTTAAAGATATAATATAAAGTATAAAATGAGATTCATCTCCTGCTGTGACAAAGAAAAACAACATTCTTGTTCATATCATTAACTAGTAGCTACCAGCTATTTCTAGGACAAGAAATAATGTGTTTGACTCAACATTTTAATGAGTTTAAAAAATAATGAATATTAAACAAGGACCATTAACAAACTCTTCCATCAGTGCACTGATGATTTTTTGATGTTTTATTGTTTTGCTTCATTTACTCCCACACCACTTCACTGGAGCAGGTGGGAGTCAAACGCTTTGCTCGAGGGCACAAATGACAGTAGTATGTTTCCTGTTAAAGTTGGTTAAACCTGGAAAATTCAAAGTAAAAAAGGATTTGCAACAAAGTGTTGCTCCATTGTTAATCAAAAGAGTAAAATAATCAGTATCGCACGCTATGTTTTGATATTAGAAAACTGCAGGAAATGTGTTTCTGAAGTGGCTTTAAGTATGATCTAAATTAAATGGTTGGAAGCTCCTTGCTTACACTTGCTGCTACACTTAGTGAATCTATGTTGAGCAGGAGTTCCTCACTGCACATGCTTCTCAACGTGCTATATTATACTTTTCAGTGACCTTGTCCCTAAGACATGTCTCAGTTAACACAAGAGCAGCACCAACAGGAAGAACCTCTACCTTCCCTGTTGCTTACTATTTCCTGCATGGAGCACGAACACTTTCATAGCGTTAAAATTCTCCACCATGCAGAGGGGTCGAGCTCTCCCACCAGGCGTGGAGACTACAAACACTGTCTGCTCCGAGCTGAAACGCAGTAGATGTTTTAACTGAGTTCCACAAACCCAGAGGTGCAGAATCAGGAACTTGAGCTTGTATGTTTGATTTTTGTTTTTTCTGTGTGGTCTAAGCGTTGTATTTCAGTCTGTTTGTAACCAGAAACTTTCAAAACATAGTCCATGTCTGCATGTCAGATTATAGACAGTTTTATACTTGTCTAATTCTGTGCACTTCTGTTAATTTATGCAATCTACATGAGCTCCCCTTAAAACCTGATTTGTGAAATTCTCTCTGACAATATGCTACTTTTGACATGCATCTCTACTTTTCTGTATCTTCGTCATCATGGATCATGTATAGAATTGGGCTTTTTTTGGTGTATGATTCATGCATGAAGGTTTTTCACCACTAATTAACTCATTTTAAAATTCAGATATGTCAAAAAAGGGAAACAAGGAAGAATAAACCAGTTGCATTTGTGCAATTTAATGTAATTCAATACAATACATATGCAAAACCTACTATTATCGTGTCAGTAGGCTATCATAGGTGATGACAGCATTGACAATTTAATGCAATCTGCCACAATATTCAGCCTAAAAAGTAAGTTTAACTCCTTTGAAGGATATGGCTGGTGATTTTCTATATTTTTCTTATTGTCAACAAATCTCATGTGCAGAGCCAAACTAACAATGAACTGATCTACTTAAAAGTATTGTGTGTGTATCCAAAGCTGTAGACCTCTGTTGATGTCCAAAAACTATTAAAAACACATTAGTGGGCCACCATTGCACTGGGTTATATGTTCCTGCACCACAAAGATTACTGTCACATTAGTGTCAATGGTTTCTTCCCATTGCCATTGGGTCTCTGTAAAATAAAAAAGTATGGTCTAAACCTGCTCTATGTGAAAAGTGCCCTGAGATCACTTCTGTTGTGAATTGGTGCTATATAAATAAAACTGAATTACTTGTAAGGCAAATGCCACTCCACAAGCATGGGAACATGCTTCTATTTACAGAGCTTCGCTAGCTTGTTATGCTTCATATCACAACCTCTTGACTTTGTACTATAGATTTTAAATTTCTCAAAGAACTTCAGTACATATATTCACTACAATAGATTTTAGACAACCACGGAGGTCTACGGCACAGAGGAATAAGATATATATCAATATAGACCAGTCTTTGGATACACAGGATCAATTTATTGTTCGTTTGGCTCTGCACATGAGATTAGTTGTAAATCAGACAAATAAATTGCCAACATGTCTTCTAATATACCAAGATCCAACAACAACTAGTGTATGAACTGTGTGTTTATTTTACACAATGGTATCAGCAGCACTACTTAAACAGTATATTAAACTACTGACATCTTTTGTCTGGATAAGCTTTAGAAGGTTAGAGTCACAAAAAAATACCAGCTGTGTGTTCATGACCAGTAGATGAAGGGCTGGAAACAAGAAATGCAAGTTATCAGTATCGAGACTGTGGATGTGCTGATCCTCAAAGCTCAGTAGGTGACAGCTTAAAAAAAAACACATCAAGTCATATAAGTGCTGGTATTGTCTCAGCCAAGTGATGTCTCAAAAATCATCAAAAAACTTTTGTCTGACTTAAAAGTTTTCTCTTTATTAATTCAAAATGAAACAACAAGCACTGACATTTGAGAGAAAATGAGTCCCTAACCTGCGACCGTACTATTTTGAAAAAATGTGATGAAATGAAATTCAAACATAACACATCACGGCACGTATATTCCCCTGAGATTGCAAAGGCACTGAAGAGTGGGAGAAATCATTCACGGCTTAATTATTTCAGTCATTGTTTTTCCACCCATGGCAGTGCTCACACAGCTTTCAAGATCTTAATTAAAGATACTGAGATCTTTGTATTTATATTACTAATATGTCTGACTACATGCCATATCTGGAAATCCTCTAGTATCTTCCTCTGTGCAAGGGGAGGGGGGGGGGGGGGGGGGGCTTTCAGGCACTCAGGATGCAAGTCACTGTGGATAAAAATCACATCTACATACCAAAAATGTAAAATGTTATGTAAATGTACATGGCATGCACTATTTATGCTACTCTCTTTCTCAGTATTTCCTAACGTTATGCTAAAACTTTTATGAATGCATCAGCAGCAGGGAACATGGCATAATATCAAACATACTGTGGGGCATCCTCACTTCATAGTAAGGTTGAAACACATTCGGATGAAGTCAGTTATTTACATTTTCATGGGAAATATACAATTTACTTTATGATGAGAAGAAAGGTGCAGTCTTTGCTCTTCAGCCTAGATTAAAGTTGTGCACAATTTTCTTTTTGAGGATGGTGGTTCATGTTTCAGGGCATAAACAGGATTCAGTGTGATTACTGTGCCCAGTGATGCATGTATTAACATTAACATCCCTGTGAGAGGTGGATATTGAGTATCACAGCGTCCAAGACCCTTAAAGAACTCTGAACTTGTAAATAGTCTGCGTCTATAGTTCATTAAAGTGGAGGAAGATGCTCATTGGCTTGATGCAATCGTGACTTCTGCTGGGACTCTGCCATTTCAGCGAAATAGCAAAGTGGATGCAGTAGAACAGATGGGGAGATAGGTGGAAGAGAGGAGAGAAGCTCACTAGTGAAGCTCAATCTGGTGAATAAATGATGATTTAACACATGTCATGGGTGTCCAGAGAAGGGTTTTCAGGTTATAGTGTTTTCAGCTCACAGAGCTTTGAATGTGAGAGCTGAAAAGGAAAGACTAATGATTCAATTTGTGTTGGTGTATCTCTGTTAAGGCCAGAGGCTGTCAGAGTAACACTCTATAAGCAGCCTCAATACTGAATCCTCTCTGTGTGTCACTGAGAGGTTTCTTAAAGCGTACTGAGACTGGCAGACTGTGAATATAAAAAACTACTACTAAATATTTGGTGCTTATAACAAAGCCGGTCTGAGAAAATATTGACCTGTATGGAGCCGACATCGTTAACCCTTACACACTGTTCATATTCTGCCTCATAATGAGTCTCTACACCAATTCACATAAATACATGTTTGATTAATCCATCTGTTTGATTGATCTTATGGAGAAAAAAAAGACATTCACAATCACTATTTTATGGTCCAGGAGAACATTTTATAGAATATGATGAATACAACATGTTTGAATGCTGTTTTTTTTAATAAGCACAGGTCAAACTTACACGTACATTTGCATTCATAAAAAATTGAATCAGTCGCACAAATAAAAAATAATTATTATTTTATTTTCATTTTTGTGTACTATGGGTCACATTAGAAAAAGTCTGGCTAAAATAAATGTGTACAGGGTGTTTTTACAGATGTCAAATGTAAAAGTGGGTCAAATGTGACCCTAAACAGTATGTGAGGGTTTAACCAACAACACAAAGAACTGTGTGAAACTGTCTTTAAAGACGCAGTACAGCATAACAAACATGCAGAGCTACTGTAAGAACAGCCGGCTATACCTGTATACCCCACAATGTAATTAGGCCAATGTAATTTTCTGTGTTTGATAACTTTATTAGCATGTCTTAGTGGCTAACCATAGCTTTAAGATGGTTTAGATCTCCTAACGCAGAGCTTTAATTAGTTACGTGCTAATACTAAAGCTAGTAGTAGAACAGTATCTTTTCACAGTGATTTTCTCAGTTGCTTCTCGGGGGATTGTAGGTCTGATTTTTCTTAAGTAGAAAATGTAACTTTTGCAAAAATATTATAACATTTAAAAGATGTAATGTCTTATGAACTAGAAATGTATTGACCATAATCTTTAGGGGTTTATTAGTAGGTGTAAACGACATTTTTGTCATCCGTTATAGCCCAGAGCTTTATGCCGTTTATTGTGCTCAAAGTACGTTTTTGTTCTTCTCAAACTCCAAAACAAAAATTGACACATTCAGTCAATCAATTCATTATCCTCAACACACAAAAAGCTGTATTTTAATGCTAGCTAATGGAAACATAACCCACAGGCCAGATGTCTTTAAACCTTTAGTAGTAAATGTTTATTTCTCATCTCAGATCATTCAAGATTGTGATCCTCAGCAAAGCCCTCTGAGACAAGCATCAAAATGTAATATGTTAATGTTTCACAGGACTTCCTTCACTATAATCATGGTCAGTGTTAAACATTGGGAGTCCAGCTTGTGCTCAGCATTTGTCTCAACTTCCTGCCTATGAGTCAGAGGATTTTGTACCCCACCTGTCTCAGTAAGCAACCTAAATTTAAGTGAAGAAAATTTGTCTTATGATGTAGAAGTCTCCCTCACTTCTTCCACCCGAGCTACAATAAATCCACTTATTTTAGTTAGCTCCCATGTATCATCGGTGTCTGTGGGCTGGAAGGAGGTCTCGCCCTTCAAGGTTGTAAATTTTTTTCGGGGTCAGAAGCTAAGTGATTAAGACCTTTTTTTATCCTTTTGAAGTGATGTTTGCTGCTCTTACGCTTCTGGTATTAATTAGTGAGGCAACCCCAACCCCTAGAAGAGAGAAGAAGGTCAGTCACCCATTGATGGCTGTAAAGGTCAAGTGGTTTCAGTGGTGGGTTTAAAATCTATTGAGGTTTATAATCCTATAAAATTCAACATGCAGGAAGTCACACAGTTAAAATACATAACGTACTTTCTGATGCATGAAAACTGCATTTTCACTGCTTCCTACCATTTGTGGAACTCAGAGACTAACAACAAACACATTACATATTTTACAGCACTGTAATATTTTAGTGCTGTGATGCTTTTTATTTTATTTTACCGGCAATTCCTCTGTAGAGTATAAAGAGGGGCACCTGACAGCTGGATTGTTTATTTTCTGTGATAACATGAGGAAAATGAGGATGTGGAACTCAAAACATGTCCAGAACATTGCAGGACAAAAGTGATATGGGCAAAAGTAAATGTTACAGCAGTAAATCTCAATATAAATCTACAAGTCCATTCAAAAAACCAATTCAAGCCTTTTTTTGTGCCCATTTATTCACATTTAACATAATTACTTGGATTTTGTATGTTTCTCCATCAACAAAAAAAGTATAAAAACTAAAGATTACACTTTCTCTGCTCTCTGAAAGCTTTATTAAGGATTAATCACCAATTTATTAAAGACTGATGATGATTTGTGGTCCTAAAATTATGTATATAGACTAATTATGAGGGGATACTGTGAAATGCCAGAATATGAACAATGTGTAAGGCTTAAAGAGCTCACACTGACATTCTGGTTAAATTAAAAGTTAACCTGTATGAAGTCTGGGAAGAATTATACTTTTTTGGTGTTGTACTTTTTTTTGTTGATGGAGAAATGATCCTCTTATGTATTCAAACTTTTCCCAGTTCACTGGGTCCAGACTGTATGTGCTCTTGCAGCTAATATACAGTGTTAGATGGCACGTTGGCTCATGGTAATTCATTTTAAAAATTCATAGCTTTTTGCAGAACAATTGTCACTGGCACAGAGGACCTTGGATGACCTGATCTAAATGAAATGAAATGCACACACGAAATTCCAAATCTAAAAGATGTTTGTCTGCATTCACTTGCTTTTATTTACTGCAAACAGCTGGGAAAACATGTCAGGTATCACCTTGGCATTCTTGGATTTTTATCATCAAATATTCTCTTTAGTTTCCAGAGTTATTCCACTATACCAGCTAACAACAATACAGTGTTTTACAAAAATGTATTATGTCTGTCTGTCTATCTATCTATTTATCTATCTATCTATCTATCTATCTATCTATCTATCTATCTATCTATCTATCTATCTATCTATCTATCTATCTATCTATCTATCTATCTATCTATCTATCTATCTATCTATCTATCTATATATCTATCTATCTATCTATCTATCTATCTATCTATCTATCTATCTATCTATCTATCTATCTATCTATCTATCTATCTATCTATATATATATCTATCTATCTATCTATCTATCTATCTATCTATCTATCTATCTATCTATCTATCTATCTATCTATCTATCTATCTATCTATCTATCTATCTATCTATATCCAGATACATAAATTTAGTGCATTTCACACTGTTTGTATGTGGCTACAAACTCTACTTTAAATCATTTTATATTTAGTAAGGCACTGATTAAACAATCCAGTTTAACAGCAGTTTGTGAAGTAGTCATGAAATCTAATCTATAGATTTGTGTACATGGACACACATTTTAAAAAATGTTCATGACAGTTACTTTCAAACTAATATATTACTATTGGAAGTATATTTCATGCCTGCACCCTTGTTGAGTGACAGACGCCATATATGACTTCTATATAAAAGGTACAAATGTCCATGTTTGGAAGTGGCTGGTTGGATGGAAGGCGAGATAGATAGGTGGCAAAAAGTGGACCACTGTTCGCCTCCTGTTTTTGACCTCAAGTGTCATTATTTGTCATGGTGTTTATGTTGCCATATCAACTCAAACCATGATCTTTTCCTAACCTTAACCAAATTTGGCTTAAACCTAACCAGACCTTAACCACAGCTTTGTTACACCCAAAAACATCATTATCGTTTAACACTGATTTTTAACAGTTTCCCAAACTGGACTGGCAAAAAAACCCTTTATTTAAATATTAAAACGACATTTCCAATTAAAATACATTATTTGTGCTGGGTGTCATGAAAAAAAATGGAAAATGCGTGTCATTGTAGACATACAGTATATATAGATTACATTTTGTGACTATTTTACAAACTGTTGTGAGACTCTGTTGGATTTAACTTGTGATTTTGTACTTTTCTTTTTTTTTCTCCATATCATAAGTTTACATTTCCACTGTGTCAAAGCCAATAAGTAATAAAGGCTGTCCATGCCCAGCAAATGCTTGGTTAAACAACAAATAAGTATGTTAAATCTCTACACATGACTACTATGTTAGGGAATCAATGAATCACTTTATAACTCATTAAAACAGTGTATGTCTACGGTAGCATCGGCAAGAAACACATAACAGTGAACAAAAACTAGATAAAATCAAAGTCCAATGAAAGAGAGACCAAAGTCAAACCTCCCGTGTAAGTTCCCGTAACAGGCAGAAATCCGATATCAAAGCGGTGAGGCCGAGTCTGATTAAATCTCAACTAAACAACGTAAAGACAACACAAGATGCATCATTAATATAATCTCACAAAGAGATATCTGAGCTCTGAGAGATATTTGGCTCCAGGCAGCATAGGAAACATCCATTAACATAGAGGATTCAGCTGAAGCCTTTACTGGGTCATTTAAGTCTGCAGTGCGGTCTACAACAAGAAAAATGATACATGCATTATTTATCCAACAAGGTCTCATTGTAATTAAAAAAAATGTTTACACAAGACTATTATTAGGCTTAATAATGAAAGATTAAGCTAATTTCATTTTTAATACATTCAGCATTGAAATCAAAGAAGGCACTCTTATTGTAAGCTGATAGTCAAACAATTTTCCTGTTTCCTGTGTATTAAGTCATGAGTTTAAATGGTTGTACCCTCTGTGCTGTCATTCACAGAGGTGTGTCACAGTTCACTGGTGTCCCATCTACCGCCATCATCCTTCAGAAGCTCCTCCCAGTTGTCTGGCAGCCACGGGCCAGGCTTTGCTAAGCTGAACCGAAGGGAAGGTGAGTAACAATGACTCCTGGCTGATATCTCTCAGGTTTTTTGGTTAATGAATGTGTTTGGTGCGATACTGTGCAACACAAAGCAGCATATTCACTATAATTGGAGACTCTTCACAGACTGGCCATCACTGAATTGTTGATACATTTGTTGGGTAGTGTCTGTCTTGGCTGACAATGGAAACTGCTTTTAAACACAGAGCTGGGATTGTTTGAGCAGCATGTTTATTTGTGATTTACTCATCAAAATTTAAGTTAAACAGTGGCAGCATCATACTTCATTTACTCAGTGTTACTCAGTTCTTGAAGCAACATCCACAATATAGATGCCCAAAAGTAACACAGGAAATAAATATATAAATACATGTAGAGATACATTATTAAACAATATATAAATAAAGAAATACAGAAAATGTATTATGTATTAATTTATCCACCGGTATACATTTATTACCTGTATCACTTTTGTGCCACCATAAGAATAGTGTCAATAAGGATTTTCACGATAACACTTAATTTAATTACAGTGTGAATGAGTTACCATTTAGTTTTTTTTGTTGTTGTTTTTTTTTTTTTTTTAAAGCTTTACCTTTTCCATTCTGCACATGCATTGCTCTAACACGCCAAGGTGCTAGCTGTCCATAGATTCGATGTTTCCTTCTCTAAACCCTAAGGACATCTGTGTTTGAAGAGAATATACATAAGTTCAAGGCTTTTTAGATTAAGGTTATTAATTAAGAATCACACTGATATCATAATATGTGACTGATCTGATCATCAAGGACTGAATGTTACTGTTCTCACGAGAAACAGTAGTTCCCCTCGAGGATGTGCTTGTGTCAGCTATTCCATCTCTCCATCAGTCTCTCTCCAGTCTTCACATATAAAATGTAGCAGTTTAACATTAATAAATGATCCCCACATTCTCTCTCTCTCTCTCTCTCTCTCTCTCTCTCTCTCTCTCTCTCTCTCTCTCTCTCTCTCTCTCTCTCTCTCTCTCTCTCTCTCTCTCTCTCTCTCTCTCTCTCTCTCTCTCTCTCTCTCTCTCTCTCTCTCTCTCTCTCTCTCCCTCCCTTGTTTTCACCGGTCGTGCAGATAAAATGAGCAGTATTCTGTTTTGATGTGTTGCAACAGTGCTGCTCACCTCATGATTCACTTCCCTGCACTCAGTAATCAAGATCAAAGACAAGTCTCGGTTGGACTATCCTATGATACAAACTGATCATAAGATAGATGGACAGACAGACAGATAAATCCAGATGGCATTGTAAGTCCTAGTGATTGCAGATTTTCTGTTGTGGTTTTAGGTGCACATGTAAGTGCATCACAAGCTTGGTAAAAGTTTGGTGATTGTCATGAGAAGAATTGACAAGAGATTTGACAAGCAGCGCATCTTTATTTTTGGCTTGTTCTGGCAGCAAGAATTGGCTGGTTTACTCTCATACCAGAGACAGGAATTGGATGAAAACGCTGTGATGTCTTTGTCTTCAACACAGTAAAGGATCTGAGTGATGCTCACCACCTGGGAGACTGCGGGAAGCACAGCCTGCAGGAAGCTGTTTCCTCCTGTGTTTGATGGCAAAAGCTGTGAGCAAACACAACTGCTGTGTTCCTTCACTTCAGTCAATCTGCTCTGCCTGTTTACCGATCTGAGTCTGATCTGAGTAAAGGAGGATCAGATGCTGCTAAAAGGAAGATCAGACACATCTGCATGGCAAAACATACGTTAGTTTGTCTGCAGAGAAAAACAGAGAAACAAAAAGAGATGAAGAAGTGAAACAAGACACAAACTGTCCAGAATAGCACACTAAAGATGTGAGAAACATTCACCAGGTAGATTAAAAAAAATCTATTTCATGGCATGGCATTGCAACCCACACAATCTCTTAAAGATTGTGGGTGTTGCATGTGTAATGAATAAGGAACGTGCATACATAGGTAATACAAAGAGTCAGATAACATCTCATCTCTTTCACACTCTTTGAGGTCTTCTGCTCCTTGCCAATGATTTCTTGCTGTATAGAAACAGAATATAGAACTAAATTAGATTGATCAATAAGTCAAATTCAGTTTTCAAAGCGACCGCATGCACTTCAGAAGAAATCCACAATAAAATAAAATAAAATAATTCCTTGATGTAAAAATAAA
The DNA here is from genome assembly GCF_963691925.1 of Scomber scombrus. Lineage (NCBI taxonomy): Eukaryota > Metazoa > Chordata > Actinopteri > Scombriformes > Scombridae > Scomber > Scomber scombrus. The sequence continues at coordinate 24,103,090 of NC_084981.1, read as the reverse complement.
AACTGCTTTAATTTCGGAATCCCAACGGCTCTGTTTAGAAATCAGTGTATAAATTAACGGCTCCTGCTCATTTACGTCTCCTCCAGCTGCTGTTAACACTTCTCATCTTCTAGAGTCGTCCTCTGAGGATCTGCCTCGTTCTGAGTTAATTTACCGGCAAAATAAGCAGAGACTCTTGAAGCCACACAGTTCCGTTTAAGACAAACACCTTCCTATTTTTGCTTCCTCCAATCACTCTGCAGTCTTCTTATTAACCTTCTTATTTTGTATGCACGTGAGAGCACTGTGCATACAAAATTAGGAACGGATATTTTACTTGTATTCTTTAAAAGTTGCAGTGTGCCTTTGTGGTAATTTAGAGTGAGCACTTTATATCTTCATAGGGAGTGGGTCTAAATTTCTGATTTGCACCTCCTATTGGAAATAACCCACTGTGACACTGCTCCATTGCTGGTGCACTAAGAGTGAACGGGCTGAAAACAACAGATAAATTCACTAGGATTTCTTTTGTTTTACCTCTAAAACCTTCTACTATGACAACAATTTAAAAAAAAACGTTATAATCATACGTGAAAGTGATCATAGTGCTTTTAAATAAAATTAAATGTAATGGATTTAAAAATGGTGCTTTGGCTCCGGTGCTGCCAGCTGTTATTCAATAAATGGACAAACTTAGTAATTGTGTGCAAACTGTAGGCTTTTTAGGAGGACAAGAATTGGATGAGATTGTAGATGGAGGCTTCTAAAACAAAGCTTAATGGTATTTTTGTATGAGTGAAAGGTACTTTAGCCCACAAATTCTTATTAAATAAGCAAAAGCCTTGGACTACTAATATCTACAAAGGAAATAGGTAGTCACAAATACTGTCTTTTGTCTTCCTTCATGACTTTTTTCAGTCTGTGTGTTTTCCTATCTGTCTGTCAGTGAGTTATTGATGGCCAAAGGGACTGTGTTAGTCATCTGTTGCATGTGATGAAGCTGTCAGCTTAGCCAAAACTGTGTTACAGTACGGCTTAGTTCAGCCTCCCCTGAAACTGTTGATATGTGGACATGATAGCATGGAAACTCAACTGCCAATTTCTCTCTGCTCAAGAATTCACATTATATCACATTTCACCCTCTGGGTGGGCAAATACTTGGGTCCAACCTTGAGGTTAGGTTCAAAACACTCTCTGGCAGTGTTGAGTCATCCAAGTTGGAACCAAATTTACATTATCTGCCTTGGAGGATGTGAGTCCTCTAATGTTCATGAGAGTCTGGCTCGAAAAAACCTTGGTTGTGTGAAAGAAAAAAAAAAACAATTACTCTCCGGAAATGGAAAGTTTTTCCATATGAAATTGGGGTCTCACATCCTAATTCCCATTCCTCTAATGTGCTTCTGTGGAAATTTTGGTGAAAGTCTCTTGCTTTTATGAGAAGATATAAAGGCTTAAGCACAAAGTAAGGACCAAATGATTTTCCTTTCATTATCCCTGAAGGCTTTTCCTCAACCTCTAACTCTACTGATACCAAGTCATTCAACTGGCAGAGAGCCCAGATACAAAAGTTCTTTCTGAATCAACTTTGCTACAGATACTGCATCAATATATTTTTTACAATCTATGGCTGCCTGTCACCCCAAAATAAATTGTATTGACAAAACAATGATACTGATACCAGTGTGTGGCTGTCAATGTTAATTAAAAGATGTGTCTTCAAAGTCACCCAAAAGTGAAGAAGTTGTCTTTTAGAAATACAGAGAAAAGTTTGGTTAGAACTAAAAACGCATCTTAACTTCTATAACATCAGTGTGAGTTATGTAATGCCCTTTGAGGTGTCCATAATCAGGAATTAAAGGACAATGGGGAGGCCTGAAAATGGTTGCCTCTGCAGAGTCCATTAATTCCAGATTATGGACACCTCAGAGGGCATTATCCGGCTTATACCATATTGCCAAAGAAAAAAAAGATGAGTAATTTATGTTATCATGCAATCAAAATCTTGCATTTTTCACAGATCATAACTCAGTTTCCCTGGAAACACCTAAGGGCTTGACTAATACCTGGAGCCACTAACTTAAATGCTCTTAAGAGGCTTAAGGTATGGCCAATCATCATTACATTAAATTTAAAAATGTTTTCAATGAAGTAGCAGTGGTATATATCTTCTTAGTGGACCTGAGCTTTAATACCGACTTTACCTGTAAACAGACACTTTAGCTAGGTTTGAAATAATTCCAAAATGGCTCAATTCACCAGCTTCAGCCCGCCGGAAGAGAGCATAAACAACTGGGGGAAGAGAGGAGCACTAATGGCTAAGCTAACACTAACTCTTCATCGGCTCTACCTGATATTTATCCTGCCAATGTACAACTACATGACTTTTACAGAAACATGGCTTAACAGCATCCCTGATAGTGCTATTGAGCTACCAGGTTTCTACATCCTCAGGGCAGATACTGGAGGCTGGTCTCCTCACAAATCAACCAGGTAAGACCAGAGGGGTGAGGGGTGGGGGACTGTGCCTTTATATGAGCAACACTTGGTGTACAGACAATACTATTATCGAGAGACACTGCTCTGCTAACTTACAATAGCTCATAGTTAACTGCAGTGTGCATCAGGATGCTAATGCTTAGCTTTTTTAGAGTTAAAGATTTTTTTTAATTATTATTCATAGGAATCCTAAGAGATTTTATGGGGACCAATAGACAAAAAACGGATTTCCAAAAGCACTGTGCAAATCCTAAAAAGAAATATAACTTTGTCCTGTAGGATTTCTGTAGGATATTAAGGACCGTATGGGAATCCTATAGGATCCTGTTGGAAAAGTTGAAAATCCTATAGGACTTTTTGACCAGGGTGGCAATAAAAGAATTGCATGCAGCTATTAGTAAACAGACTACACACCCAGCTAATGCCAAGTTTTTATACAGGGTTTAAGGCATAAATGTATTATAAGATACTGGACTGAAAATGGTGCCCATTCAGTCCTATAAGGTTTGTGTTATGAAGCTCACTGAATATGCACAATATCGTTTGCCCCACTGGCCTTGCTCCCCCGCTTGACCCATCATCGTCATGCCATTTCAAGTACACCCAGCAAATCCTGAACACAGAAATAGTGAAAAACAGTTTAACTCCTCGATTCAGAACTACACAGTTCTCAGCCTTTTCATATTTTCAGCAATTATTATCTAACATGCATTATGTGTGTATACTGTGTAATACCACTGTTTTAATTGTATCATTTGATACTATTATTCTTTTGTAAATTTGCCTGCCTAGGGACTGCTGATGAAATTTAGCTGTCTAACTCTGGGACAGTCAATGAATGTCCATTTTACTTTTTAAATAAACATAAAGTATATCTCTTTTAAAATGTGTGCATATGGTGTCCTTGCTGCAAAATGTCCCTTTGTAATGACTCAGCACTTCTGCACACAAACGCACACACACATTTAATTATTTAACCCGTTTTCATCTGCGGGTCTCTGCGCTGCTACTCAGATTATATGAAGGTCTGCTATGAACTGCCCACTTTTTAATATTGTATAAGTTTTGTGGTATTCACCATAAATGCCTCGGCTGCAGCTTATATTATGCACAGAACAGTCCTTAAGCAACAGATTAAACTCTTTTGACTTCCAAATTAAACATCAAAGAAAGAATTTGATATATCATTTGCGCTCAGGGCCTTTAAACTCTGGAAAACTTTATGTCTGATGAAATAAGTTGAGTAAGATTTGTCTTCTTTTAAGAGACAAGTGAAAACTTGGATTTGCATTTGTCTGAAAATGTCTTTGGCTTTTCTAATGCAGTGATTAGCAAGTGATTAGTCCCTTTTGATTTTTCCAGCGTACTTTCCTAACTTTCTTGTGAAAAGTGTCCTATAATTACTGGTATTATCAGTGTGTGTTCATTTGACTTTTTTAAAAAGAACTCTTAACATGACTTGTGTCAAAAAACAAAAGTCAGCACTTCATTCTTTGGATGCTGCAAAGGCATTTATGTCTCCATCCTCTCTCTATCTCTCTCTCTCTCCAGGAGCTGGAGGCTGGTCTCCTCACAGTTCAGACAGATATCAATGGTTGGAGGTCGACCTGGGTGGGCGGACCCAAATCGCTGCTGTTGCCACGCAAGGTCGCTATGGCAGCTCTGATTGGCTGACGGCCTACCTGCTGATGTTCAGCGACACAGGACACAACTGGAAACAGTATCGACAGGAAGACAGTATAGGGGTGAGTGCATTGTAATAAAACTCTACTGACAGCTCTTAAGTCAGTGTATGAATAGATTTAACAACGGTATAGGAGAAAAGTGAGCCTGAAACTGTATTTTATTTATTTTGACATTTCATTGTGGGAAAAAGGGCAGGTGTTACCAATAACATTAATGATGGCTTGACACTAAGCCATGGCTGAAGCAGCTAAATTGAATACAGCCATCAATAATTGGATATTTAACACCTGTGCCTTTCCTACTTTCAAAATGTCTTGAGTGCAAAAATTGCAACTATTACAATTATAATGTTCCTTTAAAGGCTGATGTGAATAATTTTGCATGTCATTTGCTGATAAGTGCAGAGTTTGACACTTGAAGTTTTCACATTTATCTGCTGTAAATGGAAAGTGTCTCTGTCTGTACCTGTTTAAAATGTGAGTTCAAGGTGTAAACATATGATTTGTGATATCACAACTACAGCCAACCGTTGTCCAATTTGCACATACACTGATAATAGACTTAGGAGACATATTTTAATAGTTTTTTATAGTTTACGTATAGATTATGGATTTCCAATTAGGGAGAAAGACAAGGTGTCATTTTCCAGTGTCCTAAAATGCAACTGTTGACAATATGTTTCTCTATATTTAAAGTTATTCAAGCGTTTTTGTCTTAATAGGTTCACTTGAACCTACTCAAAACCATACTGTTGAATAGACAGTACTAAGCAGTATTATTTTAAAAAGGCACTGCAGAGAGTATGAGTTTTACAACGTGTGCATAAAAAGGTCTGAAGCATCATCCTACAGATAGCAGAAGACAATTTGGAGAGAAGTGAACAGCGGGAAAACTCAACCTTCTCTGTTCATTACCAGCCATCACTGGCCTTTCTCTTTTTGTTAATAATGAGTTAAGTTTATCAGATGGGCTAACCCTAACCCTAACCCTAACCCCTAACCCTAACCCTAACCCTGTGAACTATGAGCAGAATAAGCACTGCTCACTAAAGTAGCACAGTCAATTGAAAAATCAGTTTTCAGCTGCAATAAATCAAGCTGTATGTTAAGCACAAACCTCAAGTTTATTGAAATGTACTAAATAGAAAAGAATGAGCATCTCATTTACTGATACATTTTAATATTTGTTTCCCATGGCTTTTTTGTAATCAACATGTGAATCATATTACCCCTACATACTGTAGTAGGTAGAGGCAGTCAAGCCTTTCATCGCAGCTCTTGCTATAGACAGAAAATTCTCCGTATTACAGCGACGCTGTGACGAGCAGCTTCACTTTAGAGTTGATGAGAGTTAAGACTCTCACAGCGAGGGTAAAACTAATGTCAAGCTAAGACTCCTTCAGAGAGAGAACAGAAAAGAGCTTCTCGCGGCTTAAAAGCTTGTTGATTTCACACTTGGCATAAATCCGCAGCATGTCTCAAAAGTCCTTCTGAAGCACCACATTTTAGTCAGCCTAGTTTATTATAGCTTTCGGGGAACAGAGTTGACTGCTGAGCTTCTTCATCAGTCACAATTCCTCCAGGACCTGTCTCTCCTTTAAACTTAGAGGCCAGAGTTTGTGGAGCTGAGAAATGTTCTCTTGTGCTCTTAATTTTTCCCTCCTCTCTCATCTTCTCAGTTCTTTCTCTCTTCGCAGCTGCCACAAAGGTGTGAATGAGCAGATGGTGTTGGTCTTATTATATTCTCCTAATCAGGGAAGATAGTATCCTTAGCTGTTAATAGAGGTAAAGGGACTGGAAATACATCATAGATTTCCCTGTAGGACAGGTGAAGACACAGATTCTATTAAATGAACTGAAATATTAAAATGTTAATATGAGCCAAAAGTGGAAAAGGGCTGGGAGGAGGCAGCAGATGAAGGTGTGCAGGCTGAGGTAATGGATGTGCAAGATTTACCTTTATCGATTTAATTGCATGAACCTTTACCAAGAGCAATTTAAATGGATCATTTGTTTTCATTACCCATATATTTTCTTAGGGAAATGAGGCGTAAATGTAAAAAAAGGACCTTGTAAAGCTGTTTATTCAATCAGCTTCTTACTTTGAGCGATGTGGTCTTTTAGATTAACACATTTTCTGCCAAAGTTTGAACAGTTTTGGTTATTTAACAGGAAAGATTTCTGTATTTCTGTGTTTTCTGTGGTCTTTCAATGGTTTTGATGTAGGCAGGGGTCAGGCAGAGAAAGTTGATATACAGTTTAACAACATTTGAACCAAAATGTGATGACAGTTGTTGGCTGGTTTGATTATGGTGCCAGTTATGTCAATCGAATCTGATCAATCCAAATCATGATTCTTATACGATCAGCACTGAGGTTTCTTTTTTCTAACTTTATTGAATAAACAACGCTCATACGTTTTGGTCCTAGATGTCGGTGTTACACTGCGACATCTAGTGGCTGAATGTCATGTATTGTAACTTTAAAATGATGTTTGGAAGTTAAATAATCCGTAGATAGTATTTAATCTGGTCTCTTTAGATAAAGGGCGAGTGAAGTAGAGATGATGTTAAATAAAATTGCATTTCGTCTGAATTTGGTTCTAGTTAATGAAGAGTTTGGTCATGTAACGTTTTCCTGGGATCTCATTTACCTCATTTATTCTCATATGTCATTTTACCAAAACGTTTCTCTGCTTCACTCTCAGACTCTCACTTCAACCTAGCACCTCTCTTTTACTTTCCTTCTGTCTCTGCAGTTAAATTGTCCCTTTGGAGGATTTTCCGTATTGACTCAGGTCATATTTCAAAAGCCAATACCTCAACTAAATTAGGCGTCGTTCTCCTCTGCCTTCTCAGCAGGAAATGGTCATTTGTGGCAGTTGGGACTTTATTTTTTGACAGACCTGGCTGTTCAAAGCTGTGGGGAAATTTGGTACAAATAATTATATCTAATAAAATTGTCCAGATTATGACAATTCACTCAGGGGACTCAGTGTTTCAGAGGAATAATCACAACAGGACATGCAAATATGCAGATGTCTCTTTGCAACAATAAACTTTTAGCCTCATTTAAGACCACAACAAACACATGCAGATTTTAATGTCATACATATGTTTCCTTGTTCCACACCTCCATGAAGAGATCATAGGTCAGGATCAGCTGCAACAGCCATGAACTTGTGGGGATTCAGTGGCTTGTTCAAGGACATTTCAGCTGGGTAAATGTTCTCCATTTGAAGAAGGGCCATCCTGCTGCCACTTAATTTACTAACAAGTTTAACTGATAAGCTGAGTAAACTTACATATACTATAAATTAAAAAACAGACAAAGTGATCAGAGCAGTACACAGAATAGAGTTTTTTTTAAGGAAACACTGAACTGTGGCAGGGCCGACAGAGAAGAAAATCTGAGTCCAAAATCAAAAATAGAGGTAATAGGAACAGGCACTGAGTCTCAAAGATATCAAGATTCATACTTGGGTATAAGTCAAGCAAAATATTTACTTTCATAATTGTATTTTACTAGACGCAGAACTGTCCGGATAGAATAGAGAGTAAAAGCGGAGAGGCAGAGTATAGGATTTATAAGGAAAGATGATAAAGAAAGGCTTAAGATCAAGTCCAAACTGAAGCTTAAAAAGGTAAAAAAAAATTAAATTCCAGAAAGAGTGCTCTAGGATCGAGGAGGTTAATAAATGGTATTCTCTATGGACCAAGTGTTTACCAAGGCGTCTAATACATATAAAACTACATCTAGTGCTTCACAAATCTAATTTTCTACCTGATTGAGAACCCATTCAGCAGGAACGTGGTCCTATCTCCACAATATTCCCTTCATTAAGAGGAAAATCAAACGTATCACTTCTCACACAGGCCCTAGGGAGTGCAGTTCAACTTCAATAAAGACATGAAAGAGAACATGTTCACTTATTTAGTAGTAAGCTTGACTACAATCAAGATCCAGAGGGATTTTTTTTTTTTTTTACACAATTATCTTTATGGTGTCTCACAAATGAAAGATGGACAGGTGCATGAGTGGAAAGCCAGAAAACTAATTTAGCTACTGTTGATGTTTTGTTTTGTTTTTTTTCCCCCAGGCCTTTTCAGGTAACAGTAACGCAGACAGTGTGGTCCAGCACAAGCTCCAACATCCAGTGATCGCTCGCTACGTCCGCCTGATACCCCTCGACTGGAATCCCAACGGTCGGATTGGACTCAGACTGGAGACCTACGGATGTCTTTACAGTCAGTTTTGTTTTGTTTTTTTACCCTTTCCTTCACTTACAGGCATAAACTGAGATTACAGTACTCATGTCACATGATGAAATAAGTCACTAGTGTCTGTATGTTCAAATTCTAGCCACTGCACATTCTTAGCCAGTTACTAATCAGCTTTTTGGACATGCATTAAACAATAAACCCAGCAACCATCCCGGCAGCCCTTTATTCCAAATGTGGTGGGAAAAACAATCCTTACACATTTTTATAAAAATGTGTTTTGCACATTGTTAGTGAATGTTTCACCTTCACTGGGCAAAATGGTGTGTGTGCAGAGTTTGACACTAAAAGGCTGTTATCAGGTTTCCCCTAAATATACAAGTGGTATGTAGAAACCTGAGACCTCCATTGCACATACAGTGTACATAGAATTGAAATTACTTTAAATATGAGATATTTTGTGATCAGCAGTTCAGAGAGACTATGTCACAAAGGAGAGCCGAGAAGGTGGACCCAAATGCAAAAGACTGAAACCAGGACTGACAAAATTAAAGTCTTTAATCACGATCTGCAGGCGAAAAACACGAAGAGCAGAAACACAGGGTCAACGCAGAACGGACAAGGACAAACCGGACAAGACGACACTAAGGGATGATTATAAACGGGACACAGGTGAAACGGTAAAACACAGGAAGTAGGCTAATGATAACAGAAACACAAGGAGAAAATATTTCAAAATAAAACAGGACCTAAACAAATACAAACAGTAAGCCCAGGCTGGATATGACAGAATAATTACTAACAAGCAAATAGTTTCAATTTCACAAGGTTGACTGCTGGATACAAGATTCCTCAGTGTGTGTGCACTGGAGGCGTCAAAGTAATTTCTAGAAGTTTTGACCGTGTAATCAAACTTTGTGGTGGAAAAAAACCATAATCGACACAAATTATTATTCAAAGAATATTAAAAGATGCCTGTAAGGGGATCTTTGAATAGACTATATCTTTGTATCAAAAAAAGAAATATATAAAGAAATCTCAAATTGGTTCGGAAATAATTACTTTTTATGTCACACTTTCATTACAGTCTTTATATGTTATATTGTTTTATATCCCACGTTGACATTTTCTATTGTCTTACGTTTATGTTAAGTAATTTAGACTCCACCAAGAGAATGTAATTAGTCAAGCACTGGTTACTCTCTGATACATCATGGCATTTATATTATCTAACATGGCATTCACAGTATTTTATTTGAATTAATGAATTTGTCTTCTCTTATCCACCCGTATCCTTTTGACATTTTTATCAGTTGTTATAGCTGACAGAAGGGGGGAAACATGCAACATGGTACCTGACAGCCCTCCTTTTTTATTCTTCCTTTTTTCTGGTTGAGTGGGAGGATATAACAGGGAGACAGGAGCACTTTGTCTACAGTACAAGACGTTACCACAATGTCATTGTTTATTCAGAATCTCCATTTGCTTTTATTGCGTCTTGTCTTTATCCACACCGAAACTTTTTGTAATATTTGGGTTCTGTTTTTTCAAACTTCTGGCACATCAGATTTCATCATAATTGAAAAAAATGAATTTAAAGATGGATAGAAACATGCCTCATATATACTGTATATATATACACACACACATTATACACACTAATTGGATGTGATGTATAGTAGGGGCCCATCTGGCACGTTCTGGGCGGGTAAGGAATGAGCAGGAAAACCAGAAACAGCACGAGAAGTAAAGTAAAGACAGAAGGAGGCACCAGAGGACACAACAGCTGTGGTAATGACAGTAATAGAAGACTTGCCGCCTCCTATTTCTGCTGGTTTCCAGATTAAGTTTCATTAGGTTAAATGAATACAGGCTGAAGTAATATGTCTGTTAGAGGTTATGTTAGTATAAAAAGTTTTTTCATTACTTTGTTGCCCCCAGCAACAGAAAAACAAAGTTTTTAATTCTTTATTTTTTTTAATTAAAATTACATGGTGATAACAAAACTATAGGGACTAAACAACTTCAAATAAATTATTAACCCTTTTGTAACCCTGATGCGTGTAAAACAAGAGTGTAATTGGTTAAAAAAACAACATATTACAATAGAGTGATTGCCTGTTGGTTCAGTTTGATTTAATGATTCCTTTCAACTTGAAAAAAAAGGACTTTAATTAGACTCTGAGGCTGCTGGCAACATTTCCTCATTTCATCCAAAAGGTAAAGAAGAAGACAAACACCTCTGGGGCTTTGAATTGTAAACAATTTAAGTTTGTAGGTTTTTACTGTTGTCAGCAATAAATGCCCAAAATCATCTCAGCTGACATTTCTAATTTGATGCTTCGATGGTGTTTCTGTAGGCAAGAGATTTGTAGCATCAAGATGAGCAACATTAGTGTATCTTTTTCTTTTGAAAAACATGAAAGATGCTTCGTGGTCTGTAATCAATCTACTTGTCATATTCAGAGACAAGCTAAAAGACCAGCTCCTCAAAGTGTCTACATTTCATTTATGAGTAATCAGTCACTCGGCCAACTTTCCTCTGGGAATCTCTTGCATGTCGATCATGGCTCTGAGCAGAAATCAGATGAAAATCCAAACTAAACAATTATTTAGTAATTCTTCATATATAGTCTAGATAAAAATGTAGATGATGTTGTGGACTAAAACAAATACCTGCACTGTTTTGTTTAGAGGAAGGTATGTCAGAGTGATTCATTTTTCACTTGATGCCTCCAGTGGGGGAAAAGAAAACATGCTAAAAATAAATTATATCAGGCAATATATCATATAAACTGTCTTGTTTTTGAAAAGAATGTTAAAAAAGAAAAAAAAACACCTTTCAAAAAGATGAAAACAGGATAATATCACCTAAGAAAGCAAAGTTAGAAGTACAATCTGTGATCATCAAAATTATATATTATATAAGTCAAATTCTTCAGTTATGTGTGAGGGTATATGTATAAATCCTTAAAAGAGATCTATAAGTTTAATTATATTTTTATCATACGTTCTAGGTGCAGAGAAATGATTTATGATTAAATGTGTCTGTTGAATCCCAATCCTCTATGAACATTATCTTGCCAACTCCTCTGGAAAGAGATTGATTAGGAGTGAGATTTAAATACATGTGTTTTGAGAAATAGCCTCAATTGTGAGAGAAATAACTTAGCAGATCTTCAGGAAATAATCTCAAACAGAATATAAACGTTGGTACCTTTGCAACATTCTGCATGACAATATTGATGTGTTCAGAGTAATGATTTTACCCCCGACCATGATAATATTTCCCAGTTGATTACATGAGTACAGAGGACAGAGTAACGTGTGGTTTTGTTCTTTTTCAGACTCTGACGTGGTGAGCTTCGATGGCCGCAGCAGCCTGTTCTACAGGTTGAGTCCCAGGCCAAGGCCGATGACCAGAGAGAGCATCTCTCTGAAGTTTAAAACCCTGAGCAACTCTGGGACGTTGCTGCACGCAGAGGGACAGAGCGATCACAGCCTCACTCTAGAGCTGGAGAAAGGGAAGCTTCTCCTGCTCCTCCGAAAAGGTACAAGTCTGACACACACACACACACACACACACACACACACACACACACACACACACACACACACACACACACACACACACACACACACACACACACACACACACACACACACACACACACACACACACACACACACACACACAGTCATGATTGCTTACAGTCATGCTAGTGCTGCGTTGCATTATCAAACAAGCTAAGTGAATGTAATTTACTTTGAAATATTGTCAAGTATGTACGGCTGTTACAACCCCCAGAAAGGCATCTACAGAGGTCCAACATAACCCAAAAGAGTCAAGTAGTTTCAGAACACATTACATTTTTAATGAACCATAATTGTGACCATAAATCAACATAACAAATTAACAACACATAATAGAAGGCTGATGGGCGGGCCAAAATTAACAAATGGAAAGGAGGACACCCAGACCAAAATCTAACAGAAATAAAGCTGCAAAAAACAAGAGAACCAACAAAAGCAGAAATCTAAATCAAGTCAGTCACAAATACAAACTGCTGCTGCCGAGGCCAGAAGGAAGAAAAGAGGGCGAGTCAAGGTCCCTGCTCCCTCGTTATTAGTTTTCCCTCAATCAGACCAGATCAGATACACCTGAGGGGAGAACAAAAGACATCATGAGAGTCAAAGTCATATGCTCATCCTAACCGGCAGGAGGAGCATGTAATAACTACCCTTAAGGACTAGTATGTAGGATTTAGTGGCATCTAGCAGTGTGGTTACAGATTGCAACCCCTCCAAGCCTGTAGTAGAACCTACGGTGGCCACGAAACTTGCGAAAAACACTGCTCTAGAGCGAGTGTTTGGTTTGTCCGTTCTGGACTACTGTAGAAACATGGCGGTGCAAGATGGCAGGCTCGGTGGAGGAGGACACGCTCCCTGTGTAGATATAAAAGGTTCTAAGAAAACAGAAACATAAAGATTCTTAGTCTTAGTGATTATACACTAATTTAAACAAACGTATGAAGATTATACTCTGTTTCTGCCCAACCTGTTCCACTAGATGCCACAAAATTCTACACACTGCACCTTTTTAAAGAAAACTTTCCATACAGTATGATACAAATGTCTTGGGAATCTGTTATATTAGAAGTCATAACACTCTTTCCTGTGGATCAACTCTTTAATGGTTTAGTCTCCACGGAGACACAGAGGATTATGCCACCAAATCAAGTATTTACAGCTTGTGAGCGTATCTTAAATTTTTTTCTTTTTGCTCTGATTTTGCCTGTGGTTGTGTGCTTGGAAATATCACTAAGCTATGAGGTTGCTGAATCTTTCTGGCTGTTTTATTTTTCACCCACAGATCTAGTGGTTGAAAATAGCATGGTGTTTGCTGACTACCTGTGTCTGTTCTTATACTTGTGCCATCTACTTATGCTTATTATTTGGTTTGGCATTGGGGATTAAACGCAACTGATTTTATAAATTCAGTTTACCTGTCACAAGTAGTTCTACTCAGCCAGCTGTATAATATCTTGGCTTACACTGTAAAGGTTTCCCAAAGTCTGCAAAAATAACGCAGATTATGCCATCAGGCTTGTCTTGAATTGGGCTAGAGACTTAAAGGATAAGGCTGTTGATTTCTATATTTCTCTTATTGTCAACGAATCTCATCTGTAGAGTCAAACCAACAATTAACTGGTCTACTTACAAGTATTGTGTGTGTATCCAAAGCCGGACACATCTTCTTCATCTGTGCCAAAGACCTCTCTTGTAGTCCTAAAACTATTAAGGAATGAAGGAACATGTGCCCCAATGCACCGTTTAGGCTCATTGACGTAATAGTTTTTGGAGCACAGAGGAATCCAATATATCAGGCTTTAGATACACGCACAACACTTTTAAGTATCGTTGATTTTGTCGGTTTGGCTCTACACATGAGATTTATTGGCGGTCAGAAAAATCGATACAAAAATAGAAAATTGCCAGCCTAATCCTTTAAAACTTTTAGCAGAAAGCCTGCGTTACAAACTGAAGCTGTGGAGTTAGAAAGATGTCAGCATTTAGGAGGGTTTAATGAAAAACTCTACAAGGTTGCATCATTGTAAAAGAAGGATGTGGTGTTTTTGGAGCTTTACCCAACCTAGAGATTAAAAGTCAGGATATGATCAGCCTCTGCGGAGCGTTCTTTTTTCGTCTTTTTCATCTTCCAATGTGCAACACCAAATTGCTTGAGTGCTCTTTTTTTTGTAGCTGTGCTCGTCTTCTTTTGGTTGTTGTTGATGTGCATATTTTTCATGCTGTTGCTGATTTCCATAGAGGTGGAATACTTACTACTCTGATAAGCATTAGAGAAATATTTCAATTTAAAGGCATTGTGTTCATGTGGGACCTTCTTCATGTAGGTTGTACGTAAACTGCTGAGTCAAGTTTTTACACTCAGCTGCACTCATTGATCACCTAAGTTCATATTCATAAGCTGAACACCACATGCAGAAACACTTCTGAAGTGATTATCCTACCAGCGGACTACTATACTACTTTTATTATTTCAGTATGTGTAATTAAAGGTTTTAACCTGCTGCTGTAGTTGATGGATTAGATTTGTCCTTTAAATTCAGTGGACTGTGCAGTATTTTCATTTTGTGGTATAGCAGGAGAACAGCCTCGTGGTTGAAGGGGAAAAGTTCTTATTGTCACTCATCTCTGCTGTGCTGAGCTTGATGTTGACGACACATCTGTTAATAGTGTGTATTCACTTCATAATCAATGAGTTGGCATCTGTTGTATTTTTCACCATTTCATTCATCACTTCATATTTTTTCCAGACATAAGAAGTCGATTTGCTGCTTTGGTCACATTTCTCTGCCCTCTGCTCTACATACTGTATCCCTTCTGCCTCCTAGAGTTCACCACCATTTAAATATGTCATTATACTTCACTGTCTGGCTTCCTTCTTACATTTTCTTTTCAAATGGGTTCATTCCCTCCATTTCAAGCTCTAATATGTGACTTTCTTTAATTTACCTTCTTTTCCGTAGGTATTTGCTATTTAAAAGTTGTCCAGTAGTCCTTGTATCCTCAGTTGTAAAGCTGTCATTGTAAAATAACTTGTCTGGTGACTAAATGTGTATGCACATTCAATATTTGCCAAGTAAAAAATGTCTTGTGATGCAGCTTTCTGCAACCAAAGGTATTGGATCTTTCTGAAACCAGTGAGGAATTTAGATTTATCTTTATATGAAAGTTGATACAAATTTCATACCAGAAGTCTAGACAGCAGCATTTAGTATAGTAGTAGCTTACTGGTTGAAAAGCATACCACAAAACTGAAATGCCTGAGTTTTGATTCCAGCAGCTGACTTTTGTTGCACGTCAATCACCAGACTCTTTCTCCCTGTCGCTAACTGTCACTCCTCTCTACTGTTGCCATAACAGAGACATAAAATAACTTCAAAAATAAATAAATAAATACTGTTTTATGATGACTTTCCAAATCATGATGATTTGTTCTGTGATTTAAAGTGACAGATGTGTCCTACATGCTCATATTAACCCATACTGTAGCTCTTAGTGCTTTTTTTGAGAAGGGTCAACCACAGTGCAGCATGCCATGAGTAGTTGTGTTGGTTCAGTGCTTCGCTGGCACTAAAAATGTAAAACCAGCCTGTGTGAAGCTATTCCAGGTCATTTTGCACCCGTTTAAAAGTTTAAAACATTAACTTTGCAAATTACAACAGAGGTAATTAACTGATTTGCACTTTTACCTGAGTTAGATTTTCATTAGTGTGTGCTGGTCTGGCCCCCACTGTAACAATCCATTATGGGAGTTTCGTTCCCATGTGTACCCTAAGCAGCCTTCAGCAGCATTTAACAGAAGACACTTAGTTCCACTCTGTTTGTCTGGAGCTGTCCAAACTGTGTGAATAAATACACCGGCTCATTAAAATGTATGCACTCTCTCCAAAAGCATCCCATTCCCTCTCTGCTATACATTCATCAAAACGTCTGTTTATAGTCCTGTAGCTCACTGGCTCATAATTAAGCTCAGTTTTTTTCTGCTACTGGAATATTTTGTGAGAGTAAATATACCAACAGGGAACAGTGTTTACTCATCTTGTGCCTTCTGCCTGAGCTTTGCTTGCTTTAGGTAAACAATGAAAAAGGTCTCAGATAGGCAGACAGAATAAAATCTTTCCCTTCTATAAAAAGGAAGCAAGTAGATTTCTAGATACAAATTATGTAAACGAATGATAAACTGCAGTTGGATCCCAAGTTGCGAGTTTTAATCTCATAACTTGGGATCTGAATTTGTTTGCACAAAGGCAGAATACAGTTCACATATGTGTACATACAGTACTGTGTTAAGGTTTTATGCACTAAAAGTAAAGAAGGGATGCTTTCAAAAATAGGTATATTTTGTACTTATCGATTGACTTCATACAAAGTGAAGTAAAAAGAAGAAACCTAAATTAAATCAATATTTTTTATGAGCAGCTTTGTTTTTAAAACAGCAGCAGTTCACCTCGGTACACCTGCACAAAGTTTTTGAGGTACTTGGCAGGTCAATGTATTTTGGAGAAGTTGCAACAGTTCTTCTGTGGATTTTGACCTCTCAGCTGCCTCTGTCTCTGCATGTAATCCCAGACTGGATCCATGATGTCGAGACCAGGGCTCTTTGGGGGCCAAACCATCTGTTGCAGGACTACTTGTTCTTCTTGTGGCTTAAGATAGTTCTTCACGACTCTGGCTGCATGTTTGGGTTCATTGTAATGCTGCAGAATAAGTTTGGGACTGATCAATGCCTCCCTGATGGTATTGCATAATGGAAAAGAATCTAAACATCTAAAGTGCCTAAAACTAAAAAGTGCCAACTAAGTGGGCATGCACGATGGAGAGGTCAGGTTTCATTTGTGCAAGTGTACAGCATGCAGGGTTAAAGTGACAGTCGGATCTGATGGGGATATCCATGTGGTTAACTCATGACCTGGAGGCAAAGTCTCAAATTCTTCCCAAAGGGCCTGGCAGACGCCGCCTTGTGAAGATCAGAGTTTCAGGTAGAAGCTGTTGAAATGGAGATGATTGATTTGTGGTCATATTAAAACTGCTCAGGCAGGAGTTTCAATCCCTTTAGAAGCCTCTGTGTATTAACGAGCTGATGGGACTGTACAACAGAGCACAGATAGGTTTGATCTTATTTAGTTTTTTGTTCATTCTCCGTAGAAAATTGAGGACCCGTTGACAGCATTGGGAGCTTTTTTGGCACTAATGATATATATATATATATATATATATATATACATATATATATATATATATATATATATATATATATATATATATATGACAATCTGTGAAAAACCTTAATTATTCCTGTCATATAGTCATATAGTGATCCCATACTATAGCTGTATAATGTAGCCTGGTGCACACAGGTGATGACTCATTCTGGATACAGTCTGTCAGCCTAGCTGTCACAGTGAGTGGTGGGCTGTGTGTCGTGTTCAGTACTGCAGTATTGACTAACCTTGTTATTCTACGCACTCTATCCACTGAAATATAGGAAGGTCTTTCACTTGTGTTCAGTCTTGCAGGGTTGTAAATAAACAGCTTAGCCTTCATCCAAGGAGCAACACGCTCATGTCAGAAAGACCCAGCTGTGCTTAATTTTACAGCCCTCAGCTGCATCCAGTAATGCACAAGGACAAGCTGATTAGCTGCATAGTCTATGAGGCTCCAGTGGTCCTGTATTTTAGTTACTTGTTCAATGTTTTAGGGTTCCTTGAAACAAATGTCAAACTGTTTTTTACAATTTCCTTCTGGAGTTATTGCTGTGGATATGTTTAGAGACTGCTGATTGACGCTGAAGTTTAAAAATTGCTGACTGTATTGACTGGACAGTCGAGCAGCCGCAGTCAGGACAGGAAAAAAACGGAAGGAAAAAAGCAATTACAATGATAACTTAATTCTAGAAACACCTTTTTTTTCCCAATTTGACAACTCATTCGTAAAAAGTCTTCAGCGTGGAATATCAATGTGGAAATCAATATCAAACTTTTTCCTTTTAATTTATTTTTTTTGGCCAGGCTTATTTAAAACATCTTTCTCCCGTGAGCAGTGAGCACGTTCAGTTGTTGCACATAATTCTTGTGTTGACTGGTTGTGCGTCTCGTCCATTTAAGCGGAATAAAATGACAATGCTGAAACAATTACAGCAGTCTGTCATCTTATAAGACCTGTCAATGTCTTCCAGCAAAATTTGATTTAGAGTCACAGCGAAGAGCCGTAATGCAGGAGCAGACAGCAGATGATTAGGTGATATTGCCTCAGGGAGCTGTCTGAAATCAACTTACACGGGAACGTACACTGTAAAAAAAAAAAAAAAAAAAGGCTATGAAGAACTTTTAGCAGGTTCTTGGGTCCTAAAAGAGGATAGGTTCAGAGAGTTTAGCCTCAATATTTTCTATGTATGGATATAGTGAAGTAATGGTGACCTGAGCAGTGAATGTAGTCAAACTCCTTCTATGTATGTGTTGTTGTCCGAGCTTCTGTCTTCTTTGTTTTAAAAGCCGGTTGGCTGCACAGCAATGTAAGTAAATGTGAGCATGCATGTTAGTGTATGTGAGTCCCTCCAGTGGACTTATAAAGAGAACTGGACACAGTGTTTTGGGCGGGGCCTCGTTCATTCTTATGAAAGTTGCTCAGTGGCACATGAAGCAAAAAAAGTTTGAATCCTGGGTATAAAATTACCCGGATCATTTGGGCCCATAGAGCAGATGCATTAGTGTCTTCTGTCATCCACCCAGTTTAGCCTTCCAGTTCATTTGAATGGTGATAAAACAATTAAATCATGGAGCACTTCTGGATTTTCCAAATGTGATCAGACCGAATTCTGATAAAACGAGTCATTTCAGGGAGGTTATGACCCACAAGAAGATTTAGCTGATTTGCAGACTATGTAAGTTTGCGCCCAATAGCAACATGGGACATTATAATCAGACAATTTGTCCACTATATCAAATTGGCTTCGAAGCCCAGCACTGTTCCTGGGGGCTTGGTCCCTCCGTGTCCTCCACATCTGTTTCCAAGATGGCGTTATGAATTCCAGCTAAACAGTTTCTGAAAACATCTTAGGCAAGAAATAGGCAATGCAGTAACAGAATATTGATCCATATTTGATCAGCACTCCCTTTTTTGGCAGTTTGATCTGAGTTTCAGTTCAGGGACGATAGTCTGTTTGTTGTTGTTTTTTTCAACTTTATTGAGTAAATAACGTTTTGATCTGAGATGCTGGTGCTATAGTGCGACATCTAGTGGCTGAATGTCATGTACTGCATCTTAAGTAATAATTAAAAAATATATAACTTTTTGCTTATCTTCAGGATGTGAAGGGATATTCTGCTCTCTTTATTAGAACATTTTATTTAATAATCATACCTTGTTTGGATTGCATTTTTATAGTTAGGCAATTTTAATTTCTAATGTGGTACACTGTATATGAATATCAAAAAGATCATCCTAAAATGCATGAAAGGAATACAACATCAGGTCTTTTTCTGTTCGCTTGACTGCAAGACTCCTTAATGCCTTGTCACACCAGAAAAAGCCTAAATTAAATTCAGCCACACAGCCTCATAAAATAAGTCGTGCTGAAAGCTTGGTGATACATTGAACGTGGCTACTTTCATTCAAGGTAAATTGGATGTGAAGAGGAAAGCTCTTTTTGGCGTTCTGTCCCATTCGGCAGTGCGGGAATGCATAAAATGTGATGGTGGCACACAGCTAATAAAGTTGTTTCTTGCCCTTTTGCACTCCCTGATTCCCTCAAAGATCAGCCGCACTTTCAAAAGTTGTTTCATAATTCACCAAAGCTGAACTCTACACCAAAGCACTTATTTTATCACAGCTAGCTACAAACTGCAGTATATCTAACTAGTCTAGCCTTGTACTTAATTTCAGTCTATATAATTCAGAATTGACTAAGTACTCTTGACTTTGCCTTCATTTCCTTCTTTTTCTTTCCCTGTGACATGTGCAAGCATCAGTCTGCTGATCAATGATGATTAAGTGCGCTTCACCCTCTCCCTTTCTGTCTCTGTCTGTCTCCTTTTCTCTCTCTCTAGTCTCTCCCTCTGCTATGGCAAGAATCCATCTGATAAATCAATGGTGATTGATGACTGAACACATATGAGTTGGTCTCTGTCTGTCTCCCAATCTCTTTCTTTCTTTTGCCACTCAGACAACGTTGTCTGGTTCAAACGGTACCTAATTCATATTTAATGACCGAGTGCATTTAGCTCTGTCTTCACCTCCCTCTCTCAGCAGAAACTCTGTTCTCTGCCAACACTTTAGGGATTGAGGAGAACCAGCAGCATTTCCCGTCATTTATTTATACCTTTCAACCTCTTTCCTGCTCCCTTTAATACTAATTATGTGTTATCACCTTTCTTTTTCCGGCACTTTCTCAGTTGCGGATGTTGATCTGGCTCTGAGATGATCACCAACAGAAAACTGTGACACTACAGTAGCAGTTCGGAGACATTTAAACAGCAGTCCCTGCCAGTTTAAGCATAAGGTGTAGACAGGAATACTGTGCTTATTTTGTTCCCATAGCAGACGAGGCTGCATTTCCTAACGTGCTGTTGACAATACAAAGATTTCAGAGTCAAATTCTTTGCATGAATAAACATTAGTGAAACAAGACACATCTCTACAAAGGAAAACACTTAAATATTTGATCCTGCTCTGACAAAAAAAGAAAATAAGCTTATCTGAATATCAGTTTTCAGGCATCAACATTCATTTGTGTCTGCTGAAAACAATCCACCCATTTTAGTCAAGTTTGAGTATTTAATTGTGTACTATCTTGCAGATTTTATTTAGTGATGTATAGGAAATATTTATTTATTTATTTTATAAATAAAATTCAAGATATCAACTTTCTCCTTTAGATTCCTCTCATCATCTCCTTTATCTACCATCATCACTACATATTCCTCCATTTTTTCATCTCAGTCTTTCTCCTCCTCTTCGTCTCCAGGCAGGAGCTCTTCTCTTGACGGCCGGCATCTCGTGTCTCTTGGCAGCCTGTTAGACGACCAACACTGGCACCACGTCGCAGTGGAGCATCACGGCTCTCACCTCAACCTCACCGTGGACAAAAGCACACTGTGGGTGCAGATCCCACCAAGATTCACTCACTGGGAACATGATCAGGTGTGTGTGTGTGTGTGTGTGTGTGTGTGTGTGTGTGTGTGTGTGTGTGTGTGTGTGTGTGTGTGTGTGTGTGTGTGTGTGTGTGTGTGTGTGTGTGTGTGTGTGTGTGTGTGTGTGTCTGTGTGTTTGTCTGTGTAGGTGGGAAACTCATGATGAAAATATGATGAAAAAATAATGAGGCAAAGAAACACCAACTTTATTTTCTATTTTTGTGTGTGTGTGTTTGTCACATTCTTTCCCTCTACAGATGAGTGTAGGAGCAGACCGAGGCCCTGGTTCTCGGAGGTCTGGCGGGTCAAACAAGGACTTTCACGGCTGTATAGAAAACCTTGTTTATAACAGCCTGAACCTGGTGGACCTGGCTAAACAGAAAGATCAGCGGGTTACTGTGAAGGTAACATGACTCATAATCTTGGACTGAAAAGCTTGTGTGTGTGTTTGTGTATTATGTACACTTGTCACACACTGTAGACACTAGACATGTACGCCTTTTGGTGGATGCCACTAATATATCTGATACATTGGATGAATTGATGTGAAGCAACATTTTGGCCAGAAATTAGTATTATATAGATTTAGATCCAACATTAGCAAAAAAAATAACAGATTCATAGATTTTATTTCAACACATATATTCTTATAAAACACAATTATTATACAATGTCCATCAAAAATACTAAAACATACAAACATTCAGTTAGGTAACCACAGGAACTATATATATAACGTTGTTGGTAACTATAGCAACAATGCTTCTGCTTGATGCTGTATTAATACATAATGACAGATAAGAAATAATAATCCATTTGACTTAACCATGCGTTAAACTGACTTCAAACAAGCTTTGAAAATGGATAATGACTGTTTTGCTTTGGTAAAGTGGCCAAGGCAGAAGCTACATAATACACACCGACTACACACATTGATAAAGAAAAATAATGTGCTTGGCAGAGGAAACATGATCCATTTACCACTGGGGTGTTTTTGACTCTGCCTATAGTTTGTTATTTTTATATAACAGGTTATCGCAGAGTTTATTATTGCTTACATATTAGCAGTGTTGAGACTAACTTTCTTTCATCTTTCTTGCTGTATTTTAGTCACGGTTGTTTTATGTGAAAAGTGTAGATAGCAGCCGCACACACAACACAAACACGATAAATCTGACCTCACTGTGTCTCAGAGCCGTGTTGTAAAGTCCACGTCTTTGCAGCCAACTCATAGTAAAACATAAGCCTCATCTCTGGGGTTATAATGTTATATATTGTTAATAATAACTGTTACTGAACTCCTGCTGCAGTTCCAACTTTGAGTTCTCATTTTAAGTTGAGAGCAGAGTTGTTAGTCGTCGTTCTTTTATGTTGGTGAAACTGGATTGAACTGAACTGATCTGAGGTTGTGGGAAAAACACACCAGACTCTCAACCAAGTTGATTAAACTCTGAGCGTTTTTGCATTAAAGGAACACAAAAGTTGCTTTCCCTACTCACTAATTACTTTAATATGCAGTGATTGGTAAAATCACTTTTTGAGAGAAGTTAATGTTCAGTAACTTGTCCAACACTGCATTCCAAATAGACCTACAGTATGAGTCCTCTATGTATTACTATCACTGCCAAGATTTGAAAACGGACTATTATTTAAATAATATAGTTGACTTATATTTCACTGGACAGCTGCTGTTGAGCAGTGCCATAGTAACAATAAATGAAGTGAAACTGGGAAATGCTAAATTAAGTGCACATGAATTTCTGACTGATAAGAAGAAGGAAAAAAATCTCCTCATTTACTTCCAATTTACTGTATTTAAATGCTCAAAACGGGAAGGCAAGTTCATACATTTGTCTCTCTCTCTCTCTCTCTCTCTCTCTCTCTCTCTCTCCGTGTGTGTGTGTGTGTGTGTGTGTGTGTGTGTGTGTGTGTGTGTGTGTGTGTGTGTGTGTGTGTGTGTGTGTGTGTGTGTGTGTGTGTGTGTGTGTGCGCGTGTGTGCTTATTGGATCATGTCACCTTAATGCGCATCACAGTCTCTTCGGCTTTCTCCTCTTCATTCTGCATTAACATATATCACTTTAACTGTACCACACAGAGCTTTTTGATTTGATCAAGTGTCTGCGTGCTGCATAGTCCACTAAAAATAGAAAATCCAGTGTTCCCAGTAGAGACCATGGGATGTAATATACCAGTATTGCTGCTTCGGCAGGGGACTTACCGTAATTACCACTTCTCCAAACTATGGTCTTGCATACAAAGTTGACCAGGTGCTCCCAGGCGCTTAATCAGCATCTTATTTCTCTCTCTCTTTCTGTACTTCCTCTGTGACCTTAGAGAGCTGTTGGGTGACATTGGTGCTTTAAGTTTGATCCGCTGGTGCTTATTCTAAGCTTGGCTATTATCATTATGGTAATAGTCTCTTGCTCTTTAAGGAGACTTGCTGATGAGATCTCTGTGCATCAGGGCACCGCCACGCAGCCTCGCAAATTAATTCATATTCATACATTATCGTGTTTTCCTTCTTTTGCTGTAATAATGGCTCTCTCTCCACATCTTCTCCCCTCTCCTCCTCTCCATCTATCTCAGGGCAATGTGACCTTTTCTTGCGCTGAGCCCGTTTTTGTTGCCATGACGTTCACCAGCCCTCAGAGTTTCCTGTGGTTGCCAGGAGTGACAGAACTGACATCGACGAGCATGTCGGCGGGGCTTCAGTTTCGGACGTGGAACAAGGCAGGGCTGCTCCTGACCTTTGACCTACCAAAACAAGAGGGTGTGGTGTGGCTGTACCTGAGCAAAGCCAGGCTCCATCTACAGGTGCAGAAGCAGGGCAGGGCGCCGCTGGAGCTCAGTGCAGGTCAGTCTGACCTTCGACCTACAATTTAAATTATATTCTCTCTTCTGTGATCACTGGGGCAAAATCTCTCCATTTTGTGTCCAGTTTCATCTCATTAAGGTCTAGATTAACAACTAAGAATTCACAGCACAGATGCCACAGAGCAAGAACTGACTTGTGTTTTTGGTAACATAACCCAGCATGAGCAGAAATATTCTTCATTTAAATAATGTACTTGGTATTTTTCTCTTTCAGTGGCTTTTTGCTTCAAACTGACCACTTTCAACAATGAAAAAAAGCTCTTTTATACCACATATTCATCAGCACACATAGAGCTAACCGGACAGATAAAAACTAATTTGCACAAGTTGCAAGAAAACAGAATTTCTTAAAATAAAATGCCTTAATGTCAATCCCAATAAAACATCCAGCGTCTTTAAAGAGAGCATCCTTTAGCCAATGGATTTAGGTTCAAGTATTTCTTTTTCATTTATCTAGCTTGGTGAAGAGTCCTTGAACAACACACTGAATCACAACAAGCTCCAGCAGCACTGTCAAGTAGCTGTGCCCAATCTCTGATGTCCACATTGAGTACAGCAATCATATATAATTTCTCTCCAGAGATCATATAAGTTTTCACATTCACATCTTAAAATTTACTTTAACACAAAAAAACTGCACATCCTGCTACAACCAGCACATATGAATTCTAGTTTCTGGCCAAGATTCATTGTAGATTTAAATAGTAAAACAAAGTTTAAGACTATGGCATTAAATGATGAAATCATGACAATCAAAGGTATTTACAGTATACCTGTGTGTGTCCTCAGGTTCAGCTCTGAATGACTGCCAGTGGCACTCTGTGGAGCTGATCTCCAGACGAGGACGTCTGACTGTTGCAGTGGACAGAGATGAAGGCGCCACTGCTCACGCCAGTCCCTCGTTTGTTATTACCACCGGAGGTCAACTTTTTTTTGCCGGTAAGACATTGATACAAATGAACACATGCATTAATTAGACTATTTCTAAAAGCTGAAACAACATGTTTGCCTTTCAATCATGTTAAATGTCAAGTTTAACTTCTCTAAACTTGAACGTCATCGGTACAGTTGTTTGAGATGTTGGGGTCAGAGTTGGACATCATGGTTTGCTTTGCTGCACAGGTTGTCCTAATGGGAGCCATCAGGAGTGCAGGAACCCCTTCAAAGCTTTCCAAGGCTGCATGCGTCAACTGACTGTGGACAACCAACCAGTCGACTTGATCATGGTGCAGCAGAGGCTGCTGGGAAACTATAGTCACCTACAGATCGATATGTGTGGCATCATTGACAGGTCAGACCGAAAAGTATTTATACAGGAGAAATTGAGCAAAATAGCAAATGTTATGCTAAATGTTATGCTAAATCAACTGTTAGTTTTGTTTTACCTTTATTTGTCCATTACGTTTTGTTTGGCGCTACTTAAGGATCATATAATCAAAAATATGATTTTGTTGCCATCCTATCTTTGTAACCCCTGTTAATCTTCCACTGGAGGTTCAGTGAATAGTTTCCTGTGGAGGGGTGTTACACGTGGATTATTTGACAGCAGTAGATTGGATGCAAAGGGAATTATGGCTGCAATACTCCAGTTTCACTGTTTCACAAAACATCCTATAATTGTTTATAGGAGGTGCAGCTTCTTCCCTCTGGGCTAAAATGTGGTTTTGCTTTCTTTTGTTTCTTGAAAATGGGATTTATTTGTGAGCATCTGTGATACAATATGTTTTCTTAAGGAAAGAGTATGACACACACACACACATACATACATACACACACACACACACACACACAATTTAGAGTTATTGTAGAGTCGAGTGAAATAACCAGAGTGACAAAACAATGTTTTCCTGTTCTGCTGATTGCTGCCAAGTCACTATTGCACAATATTTTATCTGCCTGGTGTTGATTGGCTCTGTGGCTCAGTGTGTGATTGAGTTTGGAAAAAATTGGGATATTGTGTTTTGTTGTGTTAGTGTCAGCTGATAGAGAGTTTGGCTGGTTCAAAAGAGAGTTTTTATTTTTCAAGTTTGCTTTCTCGCTCTTCCGTTGCCTGATTATCGTCAACATTATTATTTTTTTGCTGATTGTTTGTATGCTCGGGACTCCAAGAGAGACAGAACTGCACTCATGAGGAACATTTTTGAATAAAGGTTTTCACTGCTGTGAGTGAAGCAGAAGGTAAAGAAAACTTAAACCCACAAACACCAAATGTCCCAATGGTGAACATTTAATTTAAAACACCTCAACAAAAGAAGCTGCTGCATCATGCATCTGTTGTTAATTGGATTTTTGCATCTTAGTATAGTTATAGTTAATAGTTTGTACATGAAAAGTAAAGTGAGGGTGGATTACAGTTATAGCTTGAAGTAAAGTTTGATGCAGTTTACAGCTTTATTAACATTATTACATTTTATAAGGATGTTAAAGCCATAGAAGCTCATAATGCTGGAGACTAAAACTGTTGAACCAATACAGATTTGTACACTGAAAGATCTGTTACCACCACTGAATAGAATCAATGTTCTTGACATTTCTTTATCATCAAATACTGAAGAAACTGTAGCCTCTAATATGTCTTTTCATTTTTCTATATTGCAGAAAATGTCAAGACAAACTCCACCGTGTCAGTTTAATGTTTTGTTGTGTGAGAGCACATTCCTCTCAGAACATGACATTAGACCTTTTTCCAAACCATTAGAGCCCATTGGCAAATGGCATACATATTATCCACCAATACATATTATTATTTCAATAAAATGTCAAGTTGAAAAATTGATTCACACTATTCAAACCCTTCACCTGCAACCTACAGTGTACTTCCCCCTAATAAGTGCTGCTTGACTGATCATGCGTGCTTAGGAAAAAGTCTCTTCCGTTTGCAGATAAGTGAGGCAACAATGGATGGACAGAATTTATAATGCATTATGCTATTTAGAAGCACATATTGGTGGAGTAAATACAAAGTGCTGCACATGCCTTCATGTTTGTTTGTTTTTTAGATAAAGGGAAAGCAGTGAAATTGGTGCTGAAAGACAAAATTTACCATCAGACAAGTCTGCTGAGTCAGACTTTTTCCCAAAAGTAAAAGATTAAAAATATATGCTTCTCTCCTCTCTTTCTCATTTACTCTCTCTGCAGTCACAAATTTGCTGACCTTATTTCCCCCCTTCGAATAAATTCACCCAGTAGCTGCTGAGCTCCATTCACCCCCACCTTCAATTCCTCCTTCCTCCTCTTCGATCCCTCTCTCAACCTTAATTTCCCCTCCTGGATCTCTCTCTCTCTCCCTCTCTCTCTCTCTCTCTCTCTCTCTCTCTCTCTCTCTCTCTCTCTCTCTCTCTCTCTCTCTCTCTCTCTCTCTCTCTCTCCCTCTCTCGCTTTCTCACTCTCTATCTCCATCATTTTGTCTCTTTCTAATCACCTCTTCTCTTTCCATCCTCTTCGGCGTCTGTCCTGACACTGGACTGACACTGAAAGATAGAAAAAGAAGTTAAAAAAAAATGCAGCAGAGATTGGTAAAATGCGTTTAATTGTGCGTAAATTGGATTCTGCAGCACAGGGACACAGCTACTAACTCTCATGTCATGTCCACAGTAGAAAACACACATATAAACATCCACTGGTGTACGTAAGAATTACCTCCAAAGTTGTAGTCTTTGCCTCGGCAGTGGTTGTAGGAATTCATTTCTGAGCACACACACACACACACACACACACACGTAGTTACACCTCTTCTCTGATCTGGTATTCATGCAGTCAAAACAATAAAATTAAACTCTTAGCTTGTTATGTAAAGAAATATAGGCAAAGGTTAGTTCTGAGTCCAGAATTTTAAAGATAAAACCAACAATGAAAGAAAGGTCTGTCGAGCTACAGCACAGCCAGAAACAAGCTACAGTTAGATTGTGAATCCTGTGAAAAGTAAAGGTGTTCAGGTTGGGCTGTGGATTATAAATTACATTTATATTCAGCAGAGTTCAAATCCCACCTCATAAGTTCCAGTTTTCACTTTTAAATGTAGTTTATGTTATTCTATCATCCTGAAGACCTGACCCTAAACTTAAAATAATTGTTTACCTCTTTATCTTTAAATCTAATTTTAAACAGCTTAACTGTTAGCTAACCTTTGGCCAAAACTTGATGATGTCTGATGCGATTTTAATTATTTTACACAAATGTAATCTTTACTGTATTTTTGTCCAAAGCATATTTATTTGTTTCAGACTCGCACATCTTTTTATAAACGTGTGAATCGTCTTCTTCTCTTAATTGTCACTGTGATTTTTCTAATTCACCTTCCCCCTCTGACTACTTGTGTTCAGTCCAAACAGAGAGCCGTCAACACCGTGTTAGCACCTATAAAACCCTGTGCATATCTAAAGCAGGAAGAACATGTATTTGCAATATACGGTATACGGCAATATGCTTTCCTTTCTGGCCCCCTCCCTCCTTCTCTCTCTCTCTTTCTCTCTCTTTCTACTCCCTCTCTCTCTTTCAGGTGTTCTGCCAGTCATTGTGAACATGGAGGCAGCTGCAGTCAGTCATGGAGCACCTTTCACTGTAACTGTTCCAGCACCGGCTACAGTGGAGCCACCTGCCATAGCTGTAAGAGGCTGATGCCTTGTTGTGTAAAGGTCACGTATACAGTGTCTGTGGTTCCGTGTGTATGTTTGCGCTTGTTTTTCCTATAATGAGACGACCTGCTGCTTTTTAACGTTGTGTCTCTGCAGACATTGTTGTGGCAAAAGGTCGGGCTAAGATGTAACCTCTCTCCTGCAATCATCATTGTGTAAGCGCTCAGCCCAGAAGAAACTCTACGACGCAAAGAGAGAAAGACAGCTAGGGAGGTTAAAAAGTAGACGGAAAAGTGAGAAGAAGTGAGAGTTCAATTATAGCCAAGGGGCAGATTTAGAGAAAGATGCCTGTTCACCATCCAATCATTTTGGTTAAAACCTTTGAGTGAATAATGCCTGTGTGTTTGTATGTAAGTGTACATTTGATTTAGGAAACTTTACTTTGCAAAAGCCAAAAACCAAACCAAACCAAACCAAACCAAACTGAGTATAGTACTTTGCTTTGAAGACCCAAGAGAAGTGCTGCTGTGTGTGCTAAAGGTTAAAACAAATAACAACCAAGGTATTTTCACAACACTTAAGCAGATGTGTCAAGGCTGAAAGGTTTTCTTCAATATAGCCAATAAATTTAACAAGTGAATCAAAGGTGAAGCGGGAATGATCAATAACTCGCTTTCAGGTTCCCACAACAGTCAGCACAGTAACTAATACTTTAATTCTGGGTTTCTCAACCTTTATTCCCCTGTGACCTCATGCTTATTTGCTTTTTTTTTCAAGAGTCAAATGTCCATTGAATATGAGGCTACATCCAGGAGATGCTTAGCTTAGTGTTATGAGTGGAGATAGGGAAAAACAGCTATACTCTGGCTCTGTCTGAAGGGAACAAAATCCACCTACCAGCACCTGCAAAGCTCAATAATTAATGTTATATGTTGTTTGTCAAGTGAATATTTAGTAAAAGTAATTTAAATGTTTGATAGGAGACCTGCTTTAAAAAAAACTGAATTACAGATTTCCTCTTAATTTTTTAGTACAGTGTTTTGTTCAGTGCCCAATTATTTATTTTTTTGCATGTGAGGAGGAGTATGAGTATGGATCTGTTGTAGCAGAAAGCTTTGGGAAAGTGTCTATCTTCCTGTCCACAGTGATTGGAATTTAAATAGCAGCACTTATAGCAGTTAATCAGCATACTGAGAAAGAAACTTTTAAATTCTGAAAGAGAAACAAAATAACTGCAAGTGGTGCACATGCTGTGTATTAGTGGAGGGGGTTATTTGTCTCTGCCCAGGGGCCCATTGCATTATACTTTGTCTTTTAATTAATCAGATCACTCACAAAAGATGAAAAGAGAGAGAAGAATTCTCACCTGGTGATGAGATGTTAGAGAGGGCTAACAAAAACATCTCTCTCTCTCTCTGTCCTCAGCCATATACGAGCAGTCCTGCGAGGCGTACAAACACAAAGGGAACACATCGGGGTATTATTACATTGATGTGGATGGCAGCGGACCCATCAGACCACAGCTAATATACTGCAACATGACAGGTAGCTGACACACTCATCAAATCGCACCCACACAAACACACCAGTTTTATGTCTGGCGTCACCTTCACTCTCTCTCTCTCATCCCGCCTCTATTCCTGCCTGTCAGTCCTGCTGACTCAGTGAAATTCCCAAACACAAACACAAACACACACACACACACACACACACACACAAAAATGAAAACTTAACAACATATGCTTTGTCTTTTTTTCTCTCTCTGTGTGTCTCTCTCTCTCTCCACCAGAGGAGATGACGTGGATGGTGATCCAGCACAATAACACAGAACTAACTAGAGTCCGACCCTCGCTGGGCAAAAGCCAGCACTCGGCTCACTTTGAATACACATCTGAGGAGGCGCAGTTAGCGGCCATCATCAGCCAATCAGAGCACTGCGAACAGGAACTTACCTACCATTGCAGGAAGTCACGCCTCCTCAAAATGCCAGGTAAGTCTCTATACACTTGTCCAACCTCCAGACTTGCAGGCTAAGACATCACAGACAGTGAAGGGATAAAATGCTCTATGAGATAAGACTTAAGACCTTAAATGTTTCTATGGAGATTAATTTAAATTCCTAACCCTGTAATTCATTTCAAATTGTTTTTCAGAATGGTTCTCAATGGTTTTGATATTTACATGATATGTGCAGGTCTGCTGCTTCACACAGCAGCTACAACTCTGGCTAGAATGCTCAGAGATATTTTTGCTTTACATGAAATGCAAATCCTCAAAAGAGGACCTTGGAATCTGTCGATGGACAAAAACAAACCTTTTGCACATCTAGTTTAATAAATGATACAATCCACATTGTTAAATCTATAGTGCTATCAGTATTATGTATGTGCATAATCAAGCCTCACCATATCAGAACATTTCTACAACAAAAAAAGAAAATATGGTACATATCTAGAGTGAAGTATGCAAACTGAGTGGACTCTCTGGAAGTATGCAGAAGACTGCTGTAGGCTCCTTGTGGACTTGATGAAAAGTGGATTTTGGACAGCCGTCGGCTTTTGACGAATTCCCAGGAATGCGTCTGCAAAGTCCGCGAGTCTGCAAGCACAGTGAAGTGTGGACATTTGAATTCAGCTTAAGGCTTGTTTATATTCTGTGGCACCACATAGAACCAACATCATGGTGCTGCCCGGCGCCCATATATTTTGAATTTAAAACAGGAGGTCGAGGTGTTACAGTTTGCAGCTGTGACTACCTTTGGGGAAAGCCTCCAGTGCATTAACATTTCATCACAAGTGACTAAGATGAATATTTGTTTGTGTTGTAGACGGCTCTCCGCTGAGCTGGTGGACGGGGGGTCCAGGTGAAGGACAGATGCAGACTTACTGGGGCGGGGCTCTTCCAGGCACCCAGCAGTGTGCCTGCGGCCTGCAGAAGAACTGTGTGGACCCCAAACACCACTGCAACTGTGATGCAGACCGCACCGAATGGTACTGTTCCTTCATTATTATCAAAACTGAGGATGAAGCATAGTGAAATAAGAATTTAGCCCTGATAGTCTAACACATTTAATGCATAAGAGCACTTTTGGCAGATTAATCTATCGTGACATTAATGTCAACATGCCCAGTACAATGAGACATTTTGTGTGTATCTAGTTTAAAATCCCTCTTCTCTTTGTTTTGATTTTCTCTTCTTATTCCTTCCTTCATCTCGTTCCACTGATGATAATGATAATCAAACTTATTTCAAACCTTCTTTCTTATCTGTGTCCTTGCACTGCTTGATATAAAAAGTATTTTTCCCCTCTAGTCTTTGGTTTCTCCTTTAAATTCTGCCTCTTGCTTCTTCTTCTTCTCCTTCTCCTTCTCATTCTTCCTCCGCTCCACCCTCTCACTACCTTCCAGGGCTAATGACTCAGGCCTACTGACCCATAAGGAGACCCTCCCTGTCAGGTCTCTGGTGCTGGGCGATGTCCACAGGCCAGGCTCAGAAAGCGCATACAGGGTTGGACCTCTCCGTTGCCATGGAGACAGTAAGTCCAGCCAAGAGCCCTCAATTTCACCTTGTGCATGCTTTTGAAATGATGTGTGTGTTTTGTGTGTGTGTGTGTGTGTCATGTCTCAGTACTGTACTCACCAAACTTGACACACCAAACATGTATCAGCTAAACTTCAAAAACCATTCATGTAGTCCACACCATGACTAAAACTTGTTCATTCATTTTGCAGAAAATGTCTGGAACGCTGCATTTTTTGACAAAGAGACATCATACCTCCACTTTCCCACATTCCACGGAGAGCTGAGCGCGGACATCTCCTTCCTGTTTAAAACCACTTCATCCTCCGGCGTCTTCCTGGAAAACTTGGGCATCAAAGACTTTATTCGGATTGAACTCAGCTGTAAGTAAAAATCTCTCAGGTTAGACATCTAATCCCGACTGCACTTAGATGCGAGTACAACCTAAGCATGAAGGATTATCCCCGAGAGTTAAAAGTTTCATCTGGATTGAACTCAGCTGGAGGTGACAAGCCTTTCATGAAACTCCACCTCAGTCCCTCTCGAAAGAAATCAAAGAAAGAAATGCACTTTTCCAGCAAACACCATCAGTTATTTTTCCTCCAGTGGGAATTCAATGGAGTGTCTTTGCTCCACGCCGCTGCAGTGCATTTCCTTTATAGCCACCAGATTTTAGAGTTCTCTGTATCATTACAGCGTGATGGTGTTAAAATATCATCATACTGCGATACTTTATGGCAGTTCACATAGTACATGCTGTTGTAGCTACCATTTATTAAAACACCTCTTGATTAAGTGTCAAAGATTGTAACTGGTCCTGATAGAAAATGATATACAGGTCGCTCCGTATGATAGATTATGTTTGCATGCACACACAAAAACAAATTATTGCAAAAAGAAAATCAGATTAAGGCTGCAGCTGGTCATCAGATTTCTCCCCTTGATCCAATGCTGGCATATTTGAAGTTTGTTAGTAATATATGAAGCTGTAGCCTAATTTCTTTTACTGATAAACAAGAGAAAGAGACCAGGCTAAGTAGTGAGAAAATGCAGTTTTTTTCTCACTGTATGCAGTGCATTTGTCTGAATTTCAGACTTCTATAAAGACACACATCACCTTTACATACATCATTTCTTCCTGCTACAGTGATACTTCACATGTCTCAAGTCTTTGTCCAGCATATGCACACGTGGGAGAAGCCAGTCAGAGACCTGCTTAATAATATAAACCACAAAGAAATCAAGTTACTCCAGCAGAAATGTAGCTGTGAGGATGAAGAAGTCAGGTCTAAAGGCTCTGAAAATGTATTTTCTCAATCAGCTTCTTACTGTGAGTAAACACGCCCTACTTGAACACAGTTTTCTATCAAGCTTAGAACAGTTTTTGTTGTTTTTTATTAGATATTTATGTATTTCCTTTTCACTCTGTGCTCCCTGGCCAATCAGGATTTAGTTATATTTGAATCCAAATTTGATGACTATTGGTGGCTGTTTGGACCCCATCAAAAAAATGTGGTCAAACTACACCCACACAGTCCTGGTGTAGTAGATTAGTCGAGTGTTGAACTCTTAATGAATAACACCTTAAGATGTTTCCTTTGATTTGAATTGTTGCTTATTAATATTTAAACGGTAACCAACAAAAGAGAAATGTGCAAGAGGAACCTGAGGAAAGCTGGCTGTAGTAGAGCTCTGTCTTTATGGCTGGTTGTCATAACAACAGCTGCTCTTTAGTGTCACATCCTTGTGAGCCATTGGGCGACAGTTTGTGTTTGCATCACTTTAGCGAGAAATGATTTCAGTGTGAATATATTTCTTTCTTTCAAACTTCCGGTGGACCTTAGGTGTCAATGTGTCAGCCGGCTCTGCACTCCCGCTGCAAAAATAACTTCATCTTGTTGCCTTCACAGATGGTGTTACTCTTCCTGGGAATAAGGGCTTCAAAATGAGCTTGGTCCTTGGTAAAAGAGTAACAAGATAAAAGGGGCAATAAGAGAAAGTGGGCCTTTTATGTTCAAGTAAATCAGTGAGAAATGTACGCCGGCTCAGTGTGAAAATATGGCTTGTTGGCAACATTTTAGAGCGATATTGTCTGTGATTTGAGCTGGCTACAAAATTGCAGTGAGTTTTCTTTTTTGTCTTTTTCTTCTTTGTGTTTCCATCTTGTTCTATTTGGAAAATAGTGTGTGTTATGTTTACAGATTCACATAAACCAAGTCAGAAAAGAACAAAATGTCTGGGCTATTGAATCATAGGAGCTTGCAGCATATATATGCCTGAGCATGTACGTGTGTTATGATATGGGATAACACCTGGTCTCTCCACAGCTGGAACAAGTGAATATGCAGATGACAATATGGATGGGAAGTAAAAATGTACTTGAATATTGTTAAATATTCACAGTAAGTCTCGACTTTGTGCTTCTCTTTTCCCTGACGCAGCCTCCACAGAGGTCCTCTTCTCCTTTGACGTGGGTAACGGGCCGCTGGCGGTTCACGTGGAGGCTGGCTTCCCGCTGAATGACAACAAGTGGCATCGCATCCGCGCCGAGCGGAATGTTAAAGAGGCGTCGCTTCGTCTCGACGAGCTCCCTGCCGCCACACAGGAGGCCCCCACTGATGGGCACATCCACCTGCAGCTGAACAGCCAGTTATTTATAGGTGTGTGTATGTGTGCTGTGTCAGGGCTGGTTTGGATTTTTGTAATGCAATTCAAAGCAGCCTTTTAAAGACCCCAACAAAAGTAACAGCAATACAATATTCATGCATTCTCTTTCTGCGCAGTTACGATCTCTCTCTGGAAGACATATTAGTGTCAGCTGTCATTATCAAGAGTTGGCATTATTGTTTGGTTTTTTTTATTCTTGTTTTACCTCAGACC
Organism: Scomber scombrus; assembly: GCF_963691925.1. Taxonomy (NCBI): domain Eukaryota; kingdom Metazoa; phylum Chordata; class Actinopteri; order Scombriformes; family Scombridae; genus Scomber; species Scomber scombrus. The sequence continues at coordinate 24,068,146 of NC_084981.1, read as the reverse complement.
TTCTTGAATTGTTGCAATATTCTGTCTTTGCCCTCCTCTCTTTTTCTTTCATTAACTCTCTTTATATTCTTTTGTTTTTTGCACATCAAACACACAATGATTCTACAGTACAGTTTTGTTGACCCCATGGGAGGTGGCAACTTTACATCCTAGTTACTTCTGCTTCTCCTGAGAAAAACAGATAGTCAGAAAACTATACACTTCAGCAAAACTGCAGATTAAAGCTCAGCTCTGGTTACTATTGATCCACATAGGCACTGACAGATTCAAGTGAGTTCAATCAGCCTTTAACAATCCTTCCCAGACTGTGTTAAGATCATTTTTACCCATTCAGCTTCACAGGCCCAGTTAATAGAAGCAATACCTCTATATGCATAGACTGAGTGAAAAGTCCTGCGAATTGTTAGAATTATCCTCAGGGTGATGCAGTGAAAAGTTTGTAGTGGTCAGTTTCATTGCAGTAACCTTGAAACAGTGTTTTAACCCGGTCCATTAGTTAAGCTTGTCCTCTTTCTGACAGCTCCTGATGAAACTAGCAGGCCATGATATGAACCTCATCAACTCTGCAGTCCTGGAAAGCTGTTTATCCCATTATACGAGTCTTGAGGTTGCCAGTTTGGCACTTTGAGACAATTATAATGTTGCAGAGCCTGAACTCTGAGGACAGTTAGAGATTGTAATGCAAGAAGTCAGAAAACAATAATTTCTGGAGTTTAAATTCTGTCCATAAAAATAAAAAAAGAATTGTTTTCCTGTCACAGTCAGACAGCTAGGCAGGACAATGAGGCTGTCACAAAGACTGACAGCTCACCAACTTCAAGATGGCGAGAATCATCACGGTGCCCAGCGAGCTGACATACAGCCAATAAAAAGTCAACTTCATGAATTTTTCACCAGTTTGTGTTTCATTGTGTTTCATCACCTCATCATTTTTTAAATTCAGCGTGTGCTTGGTGACACATTTTTGTTTGTGAAGGTGCAAAGTGGGTTCAGCTGTTAACAATAATAATAATATAATACAATCAGATATCAGTCAGGGTCACATCTGGATTTGATCACAGAGATGATGGGATTTGCTTTCCATTCATTTCTGTACAGTATGAACAGAGCTGCTTAGGTTGCATAATCCATATAATATAATAATGATATAATAATCCATGTTTGCATATATTTTTCATGAAGTTATATGACTGTTATGTGAAGTACTTGAGCTCTTTCAAGAGTGAAGAGAACAATTATTTTAATCATCGATAATTGTTAATGATTACTTCCTCAATTAATCAATTAACCATTTTGTCCATAAAATGTTGAATAAAAAAGAAAAAACTCACAAGTTATCCAAGATCTCTGCAATTAAAAGGGGGGGGGGGGGGGGGTGACTCATAAAGATGGATTAATTCATGAAATAACAAAGTTAATCAACAACAATTCTCATAATTGATTCATTGCTTATCTCATTTATCAGCCAAACATTCTCTCGTTCAACATTTTGAGAACATTTTCATCTGTTTGTTTCATATAATCCTCCATGTAAATTAAATAAATTTCATCTTGTGCTTTGGGGAACTGTGATTGCTACTTTTTAACTAATTGTTACCAATTTAGTCAAAAAATCATCAAGGGAGTATATGAAAATGAAAATAATTATCATTTGCAGCTATGTAACCTGCATAGAATCATAAACAGAAAAAGAAAAGATGAACAGATAACACTTTTAAGTGCTTCGTTTGTGTGTCTTCAGGGGGCACAGCATCTAGACAGAAGGGCTTTCGGGGTTGTATTCGTGCTCTGCAGCTGAATGGCGTCACACTGGATCTGGAGGAGAGGGCCAAGATCACACCGGGAGTTCAGGCCGGATGCCCGGGCCACTGCAGCAGCTACGGCTCCCTCTGCCAGAACCACGGTCGTTGTGTGGAAAGAGCCAACAGCTTTTCCTGCGACTGCAGCCCCTCTGCTTACACCGGAGTATTCTGCGACAGAGGTAGAGATGCTTTGTCACCGGTGTCCCAGCACACACCACATGATTAGCCATGTGTCAATGAAATGACTAACATGAATTTAAATATAAAGAACTTCAATTTCCACTTTATAAATGTAGGTCATTGTGAACAAATTCGCTTTTAGTTGGCTTTTCATGTTCTACCCCAAAGCAAACTCATTTAACCATTTTTGCATAGTTGGCTAATCAGTAAAGATATGGCAGCAGAAAGCAGTGCAGATATAGATTCAGTCAGATACAAACACACTTGCTAAATTGCTCTAAACTCCAAGTAGGGCCTCCAAATCTCCCTAAATCTTCTCCCATATCTAGATTTTTGTAGCTCCACACACACACAGTTAATAGGTTAGTTTTAAACCTTACAAAGCATGTATGATAAAGTCAACTAGATGTCATGTTCAGAAATCTAACAAGCTGACTTTATATAAAAACAACTTCAAAAGCAACACACAACTCAGCCACGAGTGATGACATATTTTGAAACCTTACCTGAATATTTTACAGTGCAGCACCTGAAAGTGTTCTATAAATAAAAACACACACATGGAGATGCAAGGAGAGGTCATGCACACTAAAAGAGGTCATGAAGACAAACACAAACTTGAATAATTTAACACCCATGCACTATATATATATACATATCTATATACACAGGAGCTCTGAGGTTATACAGGTGCATACCCCACCACTGCAACCTCACATCCTTGTTATATGGACCAGTCTGCCAAATTGGTGCCATGGTGCATGTTATAACCCATCAAAATTCAACTTAATTATTGATCTTTTTTTCATCACTATATCTAAAAACATGCATGTTATCAATTCAGAATGTGCAATGGTCAATCTAATGCCATTTTTAACTGACAAATACTTCATATGAGTAACAGGACTGAGTTTATAGCGAAGCATTAGTAAAATACATGACATTTCGCCACATGACATCAATGCAAAAAGCATAGGAATACAAAGCACCTTCAAGTATGTTACCAAAACTTTTTTTTTTAAAACAACATAATAACATCTAAGAAAAAAATGATGTAACAGGACTGAATATTGAGATTGACATTCTCAGTCATATTATCAAAAATACAGAAAACATAGTGAGAGAGCTTACTTTTGGTCTTCTCATGGCCTTCAGAAGACTACAAATCATCATGTGACTTGTGAAATATCCTAAATTTTTAGATGGGGTAATGTGTCAGGGTAACAGGACTATATAATTCAACTAAAATATTATGAATTCCCAATAAGAAATTGTTTTTTATGACTAAATAGAAAACAGAGTCACACAATACAATTTTATGAAGAGAGTGGGGATGAGTGAAAATCCTATTTTGTCAGTGTTTAAGGTAGTTTTTGTTACGGTTTTACATGGTATATCTTTAAATTGTAATGAGGACAAAGTGCAGGACACCTTGCTTAATAATATAATACATACATGTATAATATAATGTACATATGCTTTTCATGGATATGTATGCATGTAATGTCCTGAGGATGGAAAAGGCAAGAATTCTGCAGAATGGCCCATCTGTAGCTGCTAATAATCTTGATCCTTTGGGAGACTTGATACACAGTATAACTTGAGGCTGTTTATTAAGTTTGGTTGGCTGGTTATTTATCTTGTTTGGACCTTTCACTCCCACACTTGTGTTTTTTGCCTGAATGCTGCAAAATCTCACTAATGCATGTTGTATTTAAAAAATGTTAGTCTTAAACCTTTATAAATGCAATACTAATGTGTGCTAAAGATGTTTTGAACTGAGGTTAATTAAGTAAAAAGTTAAGTTAAAGACAACAAAATCATTTTCTATTTGCAGCATCTGAACAAAGACAGAACTTGTAGCAGCAATTATTTATCTCACCAAAGTGTCAACATATCCAAGTAAACCTGCTTGGGTATCCTGACGGAGACAGCTTGTCAGATTGTTGTGATCTGATGCATTGCATTATTTATTTTTTTAAATCTAAGACTGCACATCACAAGTTCTTATTATTTAAGTTATCACTGGAACATCAAGTCATCATGTCAGCACAGTAACAGCTGTCTACTACAGCTGCTCGATGGCATAAACATAACTACAAGTTGTTTGATGCCAACTGAATTTTAAACCTACCCTGTGCTTTAATTATGGCGATGTGTCGCATATTCAATAAATAACAAGCCCAGCTGTGTTGGCTGGAGCTACACAGGTATACTGTATCTGCTACAGAAGTCACAACTCATGACTGTGTTATAATTAGCAGCCAGATTTCACATTGTTCTTTTCGCTTGTCAGCTGGTTTTTCTATGGCTGCATTTTCACCAGCTCACTAATTAGGTGCTGTCAGTGCTGCAGAGGCGCTCTACATACAACATTTGAGTCACTGCTACCATACAGTCCCCCTGTGAGATGAGATGTTACTTAGATGCAGTGTGAAGATGTATGCACATTTAAATGCAAACCTGACTGTTATGCTGTCCCTGGGAAGAAGTGTTGATCTGGTTAAATGAAATGTTGATTTGATTAAGTGAAATGTTGATTTGGTTAAGTGAAATGTTAAGTGACTCTGCAGTAGGCACAGGATAAAAAGTTATTGAGTCTGAGCAAAATACAGATAAAATGGTTAAGAAAAAAACTTTAATGTGAGAAAGAACAGCATAAATCAAGTCAAACTCAACTTTTGACAACCAGATTCAAACATACACATCCCATCAACACAACTGCCTGTCACACACAGCTACAAATAAGACATCTTCTATTATCAAAGTTTGTAACAAGCTCTGACACGCTATCTCCCTTCTTGCAGAGGTTTCAGCCAGCTTCAAGCCGGGAACATCCGTCAGCTACACCTTCAAGGAGCTGATGCTAAACAAGAGCAACAACGCTCTGCCTTCTTTCATCCACTCTGGCATGAGCCTGAGAGCAGAAAACATATCCCTGAGCTTCAGGACCAGCCAGAGTCCAGCTCTGCTCCTCTACGTGGGCTCCTACTACAGAGAGTACCTAGCTCTGCTGCTTAACAAGCATGGTGAGCACTCAGATCCTCTTAAAGCACATGTACTGTGGTTTTCTCTGTTGATGTTCACTATGTTGTATCTAGACACCTGGCTTGGCTCATGTAGCACCATCATGAGCCTTATTTTCTTATTTGTCTCCCTACTGAATAAAGGAGTGCAGTATGGCTGATATTATGGTGCTACAACTGTGACAATAAGGGTTTTAATTCCCATAAACAAATATCTGAAAGATGCTCTGAATTAACATTAAAGAGGCTGATTTTTTTTCCTTATGAAAACTTAAAAACCTAATTTGTTTTCTCAGAGTTTGTGCTGCTTAGTTGTGATCTTTTGTGGAGAGGGATCATGTAAAGCCTCGTTACTGTTGGTTATGTAATGAAGTGTAATTACTCGAAATTTAATAAAAACGTAATAAATGATGTCACATTGAAGACAAACCAACATTTCTGACTGTATAAGCAGTGTGACAGATTGTAAGACTAATAATGTGACAACATGTACAAGAACAAGGAGAAAATAATAACTTAAATCATCTAATTCATCAAAATAACACTAACATAAGTTAAACATGTACACATATGTGTGTTTAACAACTTACTAATTTAAATAAGCTTATCCAGCACCTTGAAATAGTTTGTTTTGGTGCATTTTCAAAGCAGTTAAAGTGACATTTCACTGCATTATGCATCAGCTACATTACATCCCTGATGATCAACAATGAACTGAGAGCACTGATATGTGCACAGACATTGCAGCTGTTTGAGGCTCCCTTCTCTTCTCCTAAACCAAGCCTCCTTGTCACCTTCCTTCTCTTCTTATGTTCCAACTCCTTTTCTTTCATCCTCCTTTCTTTTATCCAGTTCTCATAGCCCACTGTTCACTGCAGTGTTTAATCAACTTGTCGTGAGTTCAGCCAGACGAGTGGCAAGTAGGGTCATTTGAATTGCAGAGGGAAAAGAAGCTGATAAACCTATTATAAGTGGCATTCCACCTAGAATAGCTGTAAATAGACTGTAAATAGGCTGCTTTAATAACCCAGACTGGAGGATGGTGATGGCGAGCAGGTCATTAGAGTTACCACAGTGATCAGGTAGACGACAGGTAGCTGCATTTAAACTGAATACACCTCATTAAAACTCTGGAACAGGTTTCTATTGGTGATAAAACTTACTGCAAGCAGCCTGTTTGATGTGTTGTTGTGTTGTTAGCAATGGTGTAATTGCACTTTCATCAGTTGAAGTGTCACCTTAAAGTTTTAAACAAGCAAATTGTGTCCTTATAACTATACACGTGTTTTCTTTCATAATCATAAAGCCTGGTGGTATTGTTTCTCATTGTAAAAAACTCCATGATATACTGCAAGTTATTCCTCTGTGCTATAGAGTTAGTTTTGCCCAAAAACAACTCACAAATACATCAGTGAGTGAGCCACACCGCTGATGTGAGTGCATGTTTCTTTGTTACAATGAACATTGGCAGCTGTTTTTGTAAATTTTTTTGCCATTTTTAGAAATTACAGTATATATTTAGGACCCATTTGTTAAAGATCCACATCAGTAAGAGCCAATGAACTTGAAGAAAGTAAGATATATATATTGCTAACCATGTCATTCTGGTGGTTTTAGCCCATCAACATTTACATTTCTGCCCTATGTCTGGCTTAATAGTTTTCTTGGTTTCCAATTTATTTGAATGTTAAGACATTAATTTAAATTTAGCTCCTCAATCATGGCGAACATGAAGATCTTTGTCCCTTTTTTTCTTCTGTTAAAGTTACATTATTGCTGTATTTTACCGTAGCTGTGAGCAGATGTTCTCCTTGTTAGTGCATTCCTCTGACAACGTTCCTGCCGTAAGCCATGACTAAAGACAACAATATGCATCATTAAATATATCATGGTTATGACTGTTTCTAGTAACATGTCCCTTTTTCAGTTGCATAGTTAATCTGTTTCTCTCAAATACTTGCAAATGCTCCCTTTAAAATATTTGCCCTTAATATCAAAAAGAGTATGTTTTGAGACCAGATTGACTCTTTGTCAGGTAGAAATGTCTTCCTCTCACATCATAGACTGAAGAGACGACTGCCAAAATATGTTGCACTCAGAAGCTACTGAACACTATTTAATATCAAACCCAGAACAAAAAACAAAGCAGCAATATGCATGAATATTGTGGTAATTATCTTGCATGATAAAGGAGGATTTGTTGTTGCTTTTACGAGCTGACTCTCAGATTTCAAATGTCAGAGCCTCTGTGAATGCACCAAGCAGGAACAAGTAGTTTCCCCATGCATTATCACATGATCATAAAGTTCCAAATTGATTCTCAAACAGTATGAAACTGGTAAGCACCAAAGAAAAATAATACACTTTTGAGAGAATTCTGCTGAACTTTTAACTCACCAGCAGAAATTGTTGTTATATGAACTAAATGTTTGCAGCAGAAAAAGAAGGACAGTTGGAAATCTGATGTTGTTAAAAGGTGAAAAGTTCAGCCATCTCCAACTTTTCAAAACACTTACAAGTTTGCTGACGTAACTCCATGTCAGCGGAGTCATCAGGGTCTGTCAGCTCTGTAGTCACCTCCTGTGACTTCTTAATCGTGGTCATTACAGGGTGAAAGCCTCCTCCCACTTTTCTCTGTCTGTTCTGCTGTAATGCATGTTGAACAAACAGTAATCAGTAAGTGTTGAAAAAAATTATTTCTGAAAAATATGAATAATGCAGGAATCCAGACTCTCAAACTCTCCTTTCCTTATCAGATGACTATTAGAATAGACTATTAACATTCACAATTATTATCCAAGATATGCTCACATGAAGTAAGAGTAAAAATGTTAAAAACTCAAATTTATCCCAGTTATATGTTTTTGCACTGCTCTGCTTTCCAGGAAATCCTTACTTTCCAATGTGTCTCACTCTCATTCACACAGCTTGCAGACATCAGATTGTATTCATGTGAAAGGAATGAAATTATCCATCGTAAATGATGCAAAAATCATATAAATTAACTTGATTCTGGACCTTTATTGGTAAAACTTAGCCCTGATTCTCCAAATATTGAATTAATCTTTTGGTGAATTATTCAGCTGCTGTTGCCCTGGAGCGTCTAGATCTCTCAGGTTGGGTTGTTCTTAGCAATTAAGATCAGAAATGCCCAATGATGTGTGAATGTTCGTAATCCTAATAAACACTGTAGCGTGCCTGTACAGCTCCAATTTCTGCATATTTATTAAGGACATTCTTTATTTCTCTACTTATAAGCCACAAAACAATAAATAATAGGATTTTGCTCTTGAGAAATGTAGTAAATATGGTCTTTCACTGTGCTTAAGGAACGTACAAGTGCATTGTTTAGTTGATTTGTGTGTTTACAGACAAGCTGGAGGTGAGATACAAACTGGACAGCAGCAAAGATGCAGAGATCCTGAGCAGCAAAGTGAGAAACCTCGCCAACGGCCAGCTACATACTGTGACTATCAGTAGACTGACAGATTCTGTCTCTATGCAGGTAAAACACTCACACACACACACACATCAGGCTACAATATTCTCCTCAGTCTGTACTAAATACAGAGTCAGCCTGGTGTTCACAGATGACTTTCTGTCAGTCCATTTTAACAATCATTGGGAAAAACTGTGAGAAGGCTGCAGCAAAACACTCACGGATAATAAAGCCTGAGCTGCACTCAGACAGTAGACACAGAAACGTGGTTGATAGCTCAGAAAAAGCTCTTAAAGTGCTCTTTTAAAAATACATTCAAGACTAAATGTTCTCTGCTGACTCTAAGATGATGTTGAACTTTTGGGCACCTGATTCAATAACAATAATCTTTGCTTAATCATGATGTGGCACACCCTATCCTGATGATACACAGCTGTACTTTGAGCTGTGTTTCCAAGTACCAAAACCACAGTTCAAAGTACTTTATTTTTCATTGTTACAAGAACGAAACAGCACAGCATCTCTAGAAAATAGGCAATATAGGTAAGAATGTATTTGCAATACTAAATAAGAAATAAGAAGATTAAATTCAATAAAGTGCAATAAAAATAAAAACTGCAAATGTTGCTGCTAAAGTGAATGCTACAGGCAGTGGGAGGTGGAGATGGTTGTGATGTCTGGCAACTCAGTCCCGATGACCTTTCCAGCTGTTTTAATGACTCTCTGTATAGCCACATGTTCCGCCTTCATACAGCTGAAAAACCAGGCAGCTACGCAGTATGTCAGCAAACTCTCGATAGCACAGCGGTGAATGTTTAACCCTTCTAAGATAGAAGAAGTGTTGTTACTTCATGACTTTGGAAATCAAATAACAGAGCTGAAGACACTGTAACAACTAAATACAGGGAAATATTTAATTATCATCCTCAATCCTGCTAGTATGATAACAATTCATCAGCTTCTAACATTTTCAGGTGTATTATCAGTTAAATTTTAGTATTTACTAGTAAGTATTTACCAAGCAGTGCTGGTGAGGTGTTTTTTTCTGAGACTAATCTTCAAGTGATATCTTTCATTTTTTTTCAGATTGACCAGAACATCAGAGAAGACTTCAACCTGACATCCGATGTGGAATTCAATGCCATCAGGTCGCTGGTTCTTGGCAGAGTGAGTGGTGAGTGAGACAGCTGCAAAAACCTAAATAGGGCCTTTTTGCAGGCTGCAAAGCACTCAGACACACTGAGATGTTCAGAGATGAGGTTTTCCAAACTTTCATCACAGTAAAGTCATCAAAGTTGTTTCAGTTTTTTCAGAGATTCATCAAATTTCACAGCAATTCATCCAGTAGCTGTTGAGACATTTTACTCAAAATCACCAAATGTAAAGTTCATGGTGGTTCTAGAGGAAATATTAGGGTATTGCATGAAATGTAAAGGCGATCCATCCAATAGTTGGTGATATTTTTTTGTTATTTTTGTCCGGATCAAAGTGGTGAAATGACCGACAGACTGAATAAAAGACCAGAATTGTTATTGTCCATCTGGCTTCCATCATTTTGGTTTCCATTTGCCCTCCAGTGTAGCTTTTAGACTTCCTTTTGCGACTCTTTTTTTTAAACCTGGTATTTCAGGCAAGTCCACACTTTGATTTAAAGCCAGGCTTTTAGGGCTCTGTGTGGTTTTAAATCCATATTTCACAAATCAAAAAGAAAACCAACTTCTTTGCAGCTGCAGCAGGATTTCATATAGTACATAAGAGCAGTGCTTTTTTGATGCAAGTAGAGAAGAAAGTTTCCTTATTGCCAACAAAAAGGCTTTTTTTCTTTCTTGTTTGCTTCTGTACTCTGCTTATATACAGTGTGAGCAACTCTTCAAACTTCTCACATAAGACGCTCCTACTGGGAGACATTGTATTAAAGTCATCACACCGTTGAGGTTGTTCTTTTGGGATGATGTAGGTGCATTGATGATGTCAATGTTTGTTTCGCCTCTTAATTATCTTTTATTTTCTTTGGACCAATTATATGGTTCCTCTTGGGTATGACGAACACATTGCAGTATTATTTGTTCAGCAGAGCTGCAACAGTTTAGTACAGTGCTCTCATTCTTTCATAGAGATTTATTAGTGTTCAACAATTAGATTTTTCTCTCTGATTCTCCTTGGCCAGCTAAACTCAAGCTGCTCTAATAAACACTTGAAGACTCCGAGGAGGAAAAGCACATACTGATGATTTTAGTCTAATTAAATAGAATTTAACCTTTCTCATCATGGTGGGCTATTTTAACCAAAATACCTCTGCTTGTGGTTTGTGTCTACCTGGTGTGACTGTTAAACAGATCGGACATGTAACAGAGACATGACAGCACTGTAATTTACTTTGTCATGACCTAGTTTGGCTCTTTTTGAACGGCGCCTTCAGAGACGGACTAAGAAATTGGTTGTTAATAAGATGAGAGGCCTTGAGACATTCCTGATGCAGGTGCAGCGCTGCCACTGCTAACAAATTAGACAAAGTTATGCTAGTCCTTGTCAGCATACTTTGATTTAATGATTTGAATATGGGTTAAGGTTTTTGTGAGTTATTATGTGATGCATGTTACAGTATATCTACAGAGAGTCTGTGATTGTTTATCCATTAAAAATCCAACAATTTTAAGGCTCATTACTAAACACAACCCTGTTCCTCTCTGTCTCTGCAGACTCTGATGAGGTGGATCCAGAGATAGCTCAGCTTGCCTCTCTAGGTTTCGCAGGTTGCCTTTCTGCCGTCCTCTTTAACTCCATCACCCCTCTGAAAGCTGCTCTGCTCCACTCAGACACCAGCCCAGTTATCATCACCGGTCCACTGGTCCAGTCCGACTGTGGCTCCACTTCAGCTAATCCCTATGCAGCAGAAACCACAGACCACCTATCAGGTCAGAGGGAACTTTTGTTGTTTTATTTGGTGTTATTGTCACATTCTCAGTGTCAAAGACATGACTGGAATAGCCCTTTTTCACCACAGACATTGTGACTTCTTGACTTCTTCCTACTGTGACATGTCCAAATGAGTTTAGTGAAAAGGACTAATCAAAACAAGACAGAGTGACAAGAAACACTCTGGGAGATCATAGTATTCATCACCCATTCATGACCCACTATAAGAACAAATGGATAGAAAATCTTGCTGACATAAACATCCATCAGACTCTGATGCAATTTCATCTGTCTATCCCTCATCAGTCTCATTCTTGTTTCTAATTTTTCATGTTTTTTGCCTTTTGTTTAGTGCATATCATGTGGGAAACTATCCATTGTTAGAAGGACCATACTGGCAGTTGTGCATGTTTAGTCCTTTAGTTAAATGGTCTGGTCTATAGCCTTATATATATATATATATATATATATATATATATATATATATATATATATATATATATATATATATATATATATAGGCTTTTCAGAGCCTCAAATCTGAAGGGTCCTTTGCAATTTTGGGCTGTCTGAGACAAAAGCTGACAATCATTAGAGAAATGTATTATCACACTGTGACATACTGTATACTCTGTTTACTGTGAGACATGTCCAGTGACGACCAATGTGGACTTTTGGTGACCAAAGACAAACCGAGGCAAATTCTGACAGAAATTTAAGACTGACTTCTCACAATGTGACTGCTGCTACGACGCACATTTACAGTCATTTAGAATACACACAGAATGCCCTGATCAGTGTGGCATTTAAGTTGTTTAAATAAAGTTTAGCAAAATAAAGAAAAATACATTAATATGTCCTTGGCACACAAAAAAACAAAAACGCTGGAGGTGAAACTAATCATGTGTGAAATGTGACTTTGCTACATTTTCAAGACAGCGCAGATGACATGCCTCTGCTTTCATTTACTATTTGTATTTACATCGTAGCGCCACAATTTCCAACAGACATTCAAGTGCACAATCTCACAGACGCCATTTTATATTGACACAGATTGTGACTCAGATTTTATTATAGTCATCTCGCACAGTGAGACTTACAATAACCTTTCACAATCATTGTTGTTGCACAGTCTAAAAGGCGCCTTTTAAACAAGCCGTGGCATACTTTACACAAAATAATAAAGATGTTGTGTGAATCCACTATGATGGATTACCTAGGCCAGGCCTATTGTCTCTGCCCATTGATTTTCACTGTGGACAGAAATCATAGACAACAATAGCTCCTTGGAAGATAGGAGATCAATCTAAAACTCATATTATCCTTTGGAGAATGGTTGACAATGATATAAATATATAGATTTGTATTTGATGGGCTAAAAGCTTAGAAAACTATCAATATGCTCTTTCATAGAGGCAGAATGGCTTAAGGAAAGGGCTGTTTGGTTTGTTTTCAGCTTCTGTAGTGTTTGCAACTTGCTCCACCTACGCTCTGATTTTAGCAATATTTAGATTTTCTGATGTAATGGGTGAGCTTCCAGCCTTCAAAAATCTGTGGTTGACCCCAAAAACACAATAGACCCACAGTGAAGGTGTACAATTATAGCAATTAACTCAAATTAACGAATATTATTGAAGTAACTGTAAATGATACTGTCCAGCTTTCTGTGTGGGTGCTACCTCTAAAACGTTATGATGATTTAATGACCGGGTTAATGACCAAAACGAGGCAATTAGCACAGACCTGGGAAGAAAGTTTTCTTTGTGATATCTCTCCCGTGTGGTCGCTCACACTGAGAATATGCCTCTCTGCTCTGACTGACAATACCAAGTTATATGATTCCTGTTCCTCCTCGACATGTCTCTGTTGAGCATCGCTCTTCAGCAGCTCCATTTTCTATTTTTCATGGCACTAATGACTTCCTCCCTCCTCTACTTGTTCTCCTCATCTGTTCAACTTCATTTCTCGTCACCCTTTCATTCCCCCGTGATTCCCCCCTTCTTTTTCTCGTTCCTGTCTAATCTCATTTCTATTTCCTCTCTCTTTTTTCGGTCTGTTTCTTCTGTCTGCGCTGCAGGCCAGTCTGGATCAGTGGGAACAGGTCAGCCTCTAGTCAATGCCATCAGGAGTGACTCAGCTCTAATTGGAGGTACGCTAACAGCAAGTTGTTTCACTGTCACACCGTCGGTACCGTCTATCATGAGACAGAAAGTGTCTGCAGAACAAGCAGGGATGATGTGATGTTCGAGGGCTCCAATAAGTCACAAACTGTGATCTCATTTAAAATTCACATCTTTTTATTTTCTGTTATACCTCTGTGGATTTCTACAGCTCAGAATAGAAAACTGTCAGTGAAAAGATGTTCACAGCTGAATATTTTTGTCACACCAGTGCAAAATATTTAGCTTTCTATGTTTAATGAAGATATTTGCTCAAATAATCTTAGTTTTTAGATACCAATTTGTTATTATTATGATATATTGTGTCATTTCCATGATATCTGCATGCTGTGTAGTGCTGTGAGTTGTCCCTCAAACAACGTGACTCTGTCTGAGTACACAAAGGAAACCACAACTAATTAGAATGTATTTCCAAGAACAATGGCTGTACTTGTTTTGGCTGACATTGGTGCAGAGGTCCTCTAATAGCTGAAACTGCCCGCAGGAGCTTGTGGAAAATGAGCAAACTGCACAACTAATGATGGAGTCAAAGCAATCTAATCTTTTCTCGCTGCCTGTTCAGCCACTGACCGCTTGCTACTTTTTTTATTTTCTACTCTATTAAAGGAACATTTGTAATGTTTTGTCTCCAATTTAATTCTGTAGATCTAATCTGTCCCACTATACAAACAAGGCTCATAAACCACAAACTAAACCACCAATACAGGAAGTGACTTTTCAAAGTATGTGCTCTCTCGCTCTGTCCACAACTGCCATTATGTCTATAATTGCCTGATTGCACTTGTTTACTGTTACTAAAGATTGCTTACTGTTACTATTATTACAATACTATGACAACTCAATATTGCACATTTTGAACTCAAGTTACACCTATAATTAATTATTTATTTATTAATCAAGGCTGCCATTGTCCACTGATGACACTGCACATTGAGCTGTGGCTCTGTTTATTAAGATAGATAGATTTTTTTTAGACTATTTAAATTGTTTAGTTAGTTTGGATATACAAGGGCACTGATCACTAATCTTACTGTTGCATCTCTGAATAGTGTCCTATAATCTTAACTGACTGTCTTTTTAATGTATTGTGTACAAGAGCCACAAACTTAATTTTGTTTTACTTGTACAATGTCAATAAAGCTATCTAATCTAACACCTCTTTTAACTTAATACATGCAAACAATACCTTATATTGACATGATCTCCACTGTATGCGGGGCAAATATAAATGTGCTCTGAGATTCAACATGCAATGCAAAAACCAAAATTCATCTGTCGTTACTCACTCACATTTGAGGAGTTTCTTTTCAGGCTGAATTTATTGGCCACAAGCAGCAAACGGATGTGTTCACGTAGATGACATTTTGACATGTCTTGAACTTTAACATCACCCAATGGGAATTTCAGACTTTTTGATTTATTAAACCGTGCACTTTCTGGTTGAAACTTTTGGGTACGGGGTTAAAATGAGTGAAGCAAAACAAAAAGTAACCCTGGAGAAAAACCTGCTGCTGTCTGTGTGTGTGTGCGTGTGTGTGTGTGTGTGTGAGAAGACTTATTTTCCAGCAATAAACTGACTCCAAAGTGAAGCCAAAGCTACAGATGAAGAGCTTAAAAACAATATTGATTCCAAGTCATGACACTTGACATGACCTTGAGTAGTTTTGTGAAGAAGAATTAGGTAAAAAACTTTTATCTCCAGATAAGAAAAGCTGATACAGATCCTTCTGCACATGATGTAATAACTGATGTAATAACAGTGCCACTGATAAATACTGACTTGTGCAATTAACTCATTTGTGTTTGTTTTCAATTAAGGACAATTTTTGTAATTTTTGTTTTCACTATGAAGTTAAAGTCCTTTTTTCGATTGATTAGAGTAAAAAAAAAAAATATCATAATTAATCCACTGTGATTCAAATTTGGAAAAACATTCAAACATGTAAATCTATAGAGGGCTCATTAGTTTTCCAGCAATAAATCTATGTTTTGATATTGTTTTATTGGCCCATACTTGCTCTTTAAAGATCCCTCACATGTTTTAGGACATATAAAAATCCTCTGCTTTAAATTATAAACATCCTTAAAATGAGCATCTGCTGCTTCTCCCTCATTAAAAATACAGAACCTATGAGTATGCAAATATGTTTCATTTCAAATATTTAACTACTTGATACAAGGTGCCTCTTACTTCCCTGAAAAGTCCACTGTCAGTGTTTGTGCATTAGAGGCTTCAAGTTTTAGTCTTCAATTGACTCCAAACTAGTTGTCTTAAAGTCAGTTTTAAGGAGCACACAGAGGAGCTTTCCTTCTTTGAAAACATCACTATTATTTTTGACTGGAGGGAGACTTTTCAGCAGAATTCCTCAACATGGCAAAAAATAAAGTAATGGAGGTAAAGAAGGTCTATATATTCCCCTGCTGAGCTGCAATAACTTTTTCCATTTCTCTCATTTCCAGGAGTGATAGCCGTGGTGATCTTTGTGACCGTGTCAGCATTAGCCATAATGGGCCGCTTCCTCTACAGGAGGAAAGGGACGTGTCAGAGCCAGGAGGTAAAAACTGTAAAACCCGAGGATGGACCAGAGTTGCCGTTCAGCAGCCAGACCAGCTCACACAATGGTCCGAGCGACAGCCAGAAGGAATATTTCATTTAAGGAAGAGGTTCAGCCTGTTCGATGTGAGGAGACGGACAGAGACAGAGATGCCTTGTCAAGCCTCAGTGCTTTACACTACAAACTGAGACCCAACGGTGGCTCAACAAGACAGGAAGGCACAAACAAGAACTATACACTCATTTTCTGTCTTTTTGTTTTGTTAAGTTTCATTTTTGCTTCCGTGGTTGTATTTTTGTAAAGACTGTATAAAGATGCATTAGAACAAAGTGTTGGATTTACAATGCGTCAATACTGTCTGTGGAATAATTGTACATATCTGATGATGTAAATCTTAAAAGTATGACTTTATATCGATCTGTATTTCTCTGTCCTACTGAAACATATTTTCCATGAAATTGTTGGTATGAAAGTTAACACAGCTGAAGGTCTGTGATGATTTAAATACATTTTCTGGATAATATTTTCTGTTTTGAGTGAGTGAACCAAGTTTATTCCTGTCAGAAGCTGTCGAGAAGCTACCGAGACTCAATATCCAGTTTTTGCACCTGTGTGAACTATGGGAAAGCCACCTTTTGCATTTTATTCATTTCACTTCTCTTTCTTTATGTTACTCTATATTTATGTTCTTGCTATCAGAGAAGGACATAGTTTCTGCACACCACAAAACAATTCAAGCCTTTGTTTTCTGTCCGCACCCTGATCCCTACTGAAGCATTAAATTTGTAATTTAAACACTGACCTTTGCTTGCCTGATAGGCGGATTAACAGGAAGCCATGCATTTGTGAAAGATTGCAAACAAAATTATATTAACTGATGGAGAGCTGTGAACTTTATGTGAAATAGCCGTACATTCTCATTTAAATACTAAACAGAATATTATTCAATGGGGCAACCAGACAAAGGGACAATAAGAGGTGGATCCACTTGCTAACCAGAAGTCTCCAGTTTGATACCAATTTTGAAAAACTCCATATTTCATACATGTATTTCTACTTTTTTTCATTATTTTACATTTCTTGGTTGTTCATGTAAAACTGCTGTAGCCAAATTTTAACGTAATGCAGAAAAAAAATGCACAAAATTCACACTAGCACTTTCATAGAGACGTAAAAGCATTCATAAAAATGCATCCAAAACATATTTTTCCAGAAAATTTCCTCCATCAGTGAGTGTGTGGGTGTTTTGTTTTGTTGGTTTTAGTATATAATCAAATAATCTCAATATGAATTATTCAAATTTTCTGATCTGACCTTTAAAGCATCAACATTACTGCGACACATGACGACCTGATGCTTAGCAGTCACATGATCATATTGTTAAACATATGTTGCAATGTGTAAAATGAAAGTGTGTTAAATCACATCTGGATTTTACACAGGTATCAAACACTTGAAATGACAAATGAGGGCAAAGACCTGTAATGAAATCAGCTTCAGTTAAAGCACCATCATCTGGGTCAGTGACAAATAAGGGTTGGCAAGATGAGCATTTCAAAAATATCTTAAAATGTTTCAAAAGCAGCATCAGCATGTACAAAAAGTAAGACTGAATGCTCCTGAAAATGTCAAATGGTGTAACCACAAAATCATTTATCCACTTACAGTGTATTTAAGTGGACTTATATGAATAATAACCTGATTGAAATGCTTCCCCAGATTAAATGTAATATTTAGAACAATTATATTTCATTACCTTTTATTTAATATAAAAAGTTATGATGTAAGATCATGCCAAACTAGTTAATATATCAAAGAATGTGTGCAAGTTATTCATACATTTATGTTCACATTTTAACCCCTTTTAAATTTGACTAAACCACATGGACACAAAGAAACGTCATTGACCTGAATACACAGATTGAGGACTTTGAAGCAGCTTTATACAGTATGAACTGTTTACTGAATGTCATATTAAACTGTTTTGAGGAATGAATTTCTTGTGCAACAGTTTG
This sequence comes from Scomber scombrus, assembly GCF_963691925.1. Classification (NCBI taxonomy): domain Eukaryota; kingdom Metazoa; phylum Chordata; class Actinopteri; order Scombriformes; family Scombridae; genus Scomber; species Scomber scombrus. Next base: position 24,050,033 of record NC_084981.1, on the reverse strand, counting down.
GTTCCTCTTCTGGCCGTAAATCACTTTTGAACTGAACTGAAACTACATGATGACATTTACAGCGTTGCATAATAACTGTGATGTCAGTGAGTGAGTGACATGCTGTAAGATTTTAATCTGTACAGATATTTTAGTAACAAACAAAGGTCTGTTCAGTGAAAATAAAAGCATTGATGCTTTTTCTGAGGCGGGTTTATCTTTGTTGTCGAGTCTATTACAATCTTGCACTTTTAATGGATTATTAACTTGATTGATTATACAATTTACTCTAATAGCATCTATTGCAACAGTCTTGTGAATTACCACCAAGTAGAGTTGAATAACTGAACAAGAGATTCTGAGCTTGATCAATAGATAACATCAAATCTGAATGAGTTATTTCTCTGTTAAATGAGGCTGAAACTACATGCATTTATATCTGAGTGTTTGGCCCTTTAAAAGTTGCCTTCGGTTGGGTTTTTTCCTTCACCTTGTGACATTTCTGATGGCTATTAATATGCATCTGTCTGCAGAGAAGAGATAAACTTCACCGCCTGCTGCTTTGTGAAGCATTCAGGTGCCAGAGATGCCAAGCTAATTCTTCCAAGCCTCTCTCCAAGCTGGAGCGATAACACCCAGACACAGTTTAGATACGTGATGGAGGCCTCCTACCGCCTGCTGTCCGCCCCTTTAACTAACACACACACACACACACACACACACACACACACACACACACACACACACACACACACACACACACACACACACACACACACACACACACACACACACACACACACACACACACACACACACACACACACACACACACACACACACAAAATAATTCAGATCATAACTCAAGATCATCATCTCAGTTATTAGAAGAGAAGACAATTATATGAGTGCTATGTTCCTCCAACAAAACCTGGATTTTGTTACAATGTGCCGCCACAAATGAACAAATGAGATTATTAGAATTAGATTGCAATGATAAAGCTGGCACCAAAAATGTGAGCTTCACTTGTTATGAGAAATTGCGTTCATTTTAAGGCAATAAAAGAGGCATTCACAGATTCCCTAAGGGCAAGGTGTGGAGAAAAAAGTGCAACTTCTACTATTACACTACTACTAGGTTTAAGATGCAGTCACAGGGCATTTCTGTTCACAGACATTTCCCCGCACTCTGCACCAAAAAAGGATGATTTGTAATGCAGGTAATAATAAATTAATTAATGAAACAAACTGCAAACAATATAAGTGTTGTAGTTTGTTCGTCTATTTACGTTTCCATTGGATGAATGCACATCTGGCCAGTGGAAGTAAAACAAAAGTCAACTCTGACCTTTGAATTACACCAAAATATGAAACATATGCTTGAATTCAACCATCAGATGGGAATATTTGAATAATGGAGGCACGATTTGACCACACCAGAAGGGTTTTTGTTTAGGTCCAGACTGGATTCAGACTGATTTTCTTTTGCTTACTACCAATTTGTTTGGTTTTTGGGGTAAAATATAACCTAAATACTACTAATACACATTTGTGATATATTTACATATATAGAGAGAGACATATATGTAACCATATGCAGTTTTTTAATATTTATTCATTAGGAATATAAAGAGTAAAATGTGAGAAAACTTATAACCTTCCACATTTCTGTTTGGATTTAGCCTTTTTTAGGATTTGTTGCATCAGTTGGGAGGTGTGTATTGAGTATTTGCCTGCATGTGGTTGGTTGGTTGGATGGTTGAAACGTTATGGGAGCTGCATTAATATCACTAAAGGTTTGTTTTATGTTGAACTGTCAGCTCATAATTTGCATAATGCCTGATGATGATGATGATGATGATGAGGCTGGCAACTTATGTATGTACGAGATGGAGAGAGTTCATTTTGGCATGAACATAATGCCTTTGGCTCAGGTTTAAGGACTGTGCAGATTTGAGGGGTTTAAGGTTCATCTCACTCAGAAGGTCACAACAGAGTGGCACTTGAGCTATGTAACCAGAGGGGAACAGGGAGTAACTCAGGCTTAAGGGGGAGAAAAGAAGCATTTGAACATCTCGATAAAGCACAGACATGTCCTGGTTAAATAATGATTTAGAAAAGGGCACCTAGATGGCAACAATACTCATTTAAAAAGTTTATGGACACATTCTCAACCCACCACCAAACAAACCCCAACTGATGTTTTTTACCTTCTGCTTAAATCAATGCAGAGGTCAAGCTTCAATATAAACACAATATATGCACTTAATAAAGAGATAATGAACAGAAGAGGTTTTGTGTTCTCCTTCAAACACTATCTGGATAATTAAGAGCTGCCTGCTATCTGATTACAGGTTCTCATGGGAATGCAGGACAACAAACAGAAACAGCTCCATAAAAAAAAGCACCTGAATATAAACGACAGCTTGGACCTCTGGCTCTGCGTCGCCTGTACATCCATCATAATCATGCAAGGAAATGCATCCAGACTATGAATGTGACATTTATTGATGATAAAAAGACTTCTCAGCTTCCCAGAGTCACAGTCAAGATCCCGCTGTCCGAGATGTCAGCCGGCCAGCGCTGTTAAAAAGCCCCGCTGACAGCAATGTGGACTACCTCTGTTTGCACACTGACAGTGCAGTCGTCAGGGGTCAGCAGCACGCAGGCCAGAGGTTGGACTGCTCAAGCGAAACCCCCCGCCATGTCAAATTTGGCTCATGGCAAGGTTTTTTTGTTGTTGTTTTGATGCAGCTGTTGGTGGGGAAAGAGATGGTGGTAACATGAATCACCCCAGGAGACCAGAATCACAGGAGACGTTGCTCGTTTCCACACTTTTAGCTGTCATCACTCGATGCTTTATCTTTCCTACAACTTCATTCAAAGCAAAGAGAGCGACAGTGTGATGGTTACCCACCTACGGCATGCCAGAGAGCACAGCATGACAGTCAGCCCACTACTGTCCCCCCCCCTCCTCCCTCCTCTTTCTTCTCATCTCACTTCTTCCACACAGTGATTGCAACACAGCAGCAATGGGACCAATCACACTTGGCACACAGTCCACAGTCCTATTAGATAATGAAAATAGCACTTCTATGTTGTCAAATACATGTGCTTTTTACTGTAGAAAATAACTGAACTGTGGAGAGTAGGAGCTAAAATAATTGTGTTGTTTTGTCTGCAGCTCTTTTTTTTACAGCATCATCATTTTACCATCTTTAGCACCATTCCACCAATTATTACATTTTCTTTTTTTTATTTTTTTTATTTAGTTTTTAAATTCTGGTAAGATGTAGTTAATGGGTATGGATATTTAAGTAGTGTGTGTGTGTGTGTGTGTGTGTGTGTGTGTGTGTGTGTGTGTGTGTGTGTGTGTGTGTGTGTGTGTGTGTGTGTGTGTGTGTGTGTGTGTGTATCCAACACCTCATACATCTTATTCCTCTGTGCCTTAGACCTCTGTTGTTGTCCAAAAAACTATTAAAAACCTGTCAGTAAGCCAAACAGTTGCACTGGGTGACATGTTCCTTCACCGCAAAGAGTTTGTGCACATTAGTCTGTTTAGAAATGGCTCGGAATAATAACAGCAATCATGTTTTCAGTCTCCAGAGAGTAGTTCTGTGGTCAGAGGTCTCCAGCACAGAGGATACTTAAGACTTTGGATACAAACACAAGACTTGTAGGTAGATCTCTCCACATGAGATTTGTTATCAAAAGGAAAGATATAGAAAATCAGCTGTCTTATTCTATTTAACAAATGCATTGTGTAATTCAAATTTAGAGCAATCATGTAACCCTAAAACAATCTTGCAAGAAAATCTCAAACAACTAAATGCACGAGCAGCAGCTTAAAAGAAAAAAAAAGAAAAGGCCTACACATTTGCTTGGTTTGGTTTCAGGATATTCTCTTCAGTGTTTGTCCTGTCTCACTTTGGCTTTCTCATTTTTTCCCCCTATGCAGATCTTAAAATGAGAGTACTTATTTAGAGTTAACTTAAAAGGCCCCTCTGAAAAACCAATGTGGTTTAAACAGTCCCAAATTGCCACGGGTCTGCTGGGAATATTTATGAGATTAATGCAGTTTCACTCACAACATCGGGTGCTTAGCTGCCTAAAACTCCTTAATTGAGATAATCGTGGGCAAGTCTGTGTTGGAGAGAGAAAACACACCCAGGGGGGATGTTCGAGTAATCTGCAATGCCATAATAACAATTCTAGAGGACGGCTTTTGGTAACAAACTCTCCGGAGGTGCGATAGAGTCCATCTCTTTTGTGTTTACCGTTTTCATCCACAAAGTTGGATTTAGAGTCTCTCATCAGTGTCTGCACAAATATTAGTTTCACTACATTTCTCTCTACTTGGAGTATTTTTCTATCACTTCCCAAAGTACTTACTTCCTAAAGGCGTTATTAGTCTGAGGTCATGGTAATGCTTCTTGAGATGTCGTATCAGCTGGAGGACTCTTACTTTCTGCTCTACTGTAATTATAGAGATCTCATCTGAAACTGAAGTTTTACTCAGATTTATCAGGGGTACATTTTCTGGTTGAGTTAAGACTTTTGGGGATTTTCTGGTTCATTGAATAAGAAGCTATATTAAAAAAAGCTATAACCAAAACCTGAACCCCAGCTAGCTGAGGTAGTCTAACAAACTGGCCATACAAGAGGCTCTCACCTGCCTCCAAATCCTATAAATAAACCTCTCTGTCAGGATTGACCCTCTTCATTGGTACCTCAATGCGTTATCTTATGTCATGGTGTATCCGTGGTGACAAAGTACAGTAATAGGGAAGGGGCTATTTTGATATAAGAGCTCATAAAGCAGATACAATACCATGTTAACAAAGGTTCATGTGTTTAATTTCTGATTTAATTATTTGAGCAACATCTCATAACTAACCAGGCTGACCTTCAAAAATAATAAATAGAAAAGGAAGCCATGATTGAATTAAAATCATTCAAAAATCCGGATAGGAACCATAAAGATAGCCCCATTCAGTTGATTCTTGCATCTGTTCAGCTTCATTTCAGTTTCCACTAATCAGATTTAGGCTATCAGATTAATCTTGATCATATAACTGTTGCTCTCCTCTGTTTTATTCGACTGGCTACATATATTAAATTATCATAAGACATGAGAGAATGAAAAGCTGCACTGATTGTATCAGTTCTGCAGTGGCAACATGCTGTTTAACCTAATTAAATTCTATTTTTACTTAAAGTAGATCCTATGTGGCTTTTTTAAACTAATCCAGAGGGAGAAAAAATCATATCTACAAAATGTCAAAACATTTACAAAGGGGAAGAATACATTTCATAGGGTGATGTAAATGCTCCATGTATTTAATTACCCTTAAAGCAGACATATTTAATGTATTTATATAGATTTTAATAATGTACATTTAACTCAAACACTTATCTTGGGATTAGACGCTTTAAAATCTGATCTGCATGGGTTTTTTCTCACTATCAATGTCAATCTCTTTGCATTGCTTACGTTGAACTGCTGACTTCTGTTTTTGAAAATGTGACAGTAAGGGTAAGTAAGGGTTATTTTTCAGACTTGCAGGGGTCCAGATGTAAAAAATCCCATTCTTTTTCTGCAGTTAAAGCATTTCAAGGGTCTGAGAACAAACTTTCATGGTTGAATCATCAGTGCAAAAGATCAAAAACTGGTAATAAATAATACAAATATCCAGTTCTCTGATTAAAAAGTGAAAAATTGAGGTTTGGACACACACAAGAAAAGTAATCAAAGATTTCAACACCAAACTCACATGGTGGATTTTGGTAATGAAAGTCCAATCACCAATCTTAAAAAACTGTCTGGAACAACAATATATATTTGGCAGTTTCACTTTTCAATTTTTGTTTTTGGGTCCTGGGTCAGTCTGTGCGTGGTGTTTTGTTCCCGACTGCAATGACAAAGTGTTCAGAAATTGCAGGTCCAATTCACGCCTCTGTCTGCCTTTGTCCGTAACAAAAGTGGTGCAGAAGCTCATGGGTGTAAGAGCATTTAGAGCCAACTGTCATGGGTCCCTGTGTTCACTCTGTGTGGATGTTTAATTCGAGTTCTTCTTCATGGTTATTGAACCTGTTCAGTTTTCCGTCGCATTATGGCTCTGGGTCCCTTGGTTACTGTTCCTACTCCTCAACCTTTTCTACCTGTTATATTAAGACTGGACTGTGCACGAAAAGGCTGATTTGAGTTGTTTCTTTTTTTCTGTCTCCTACTTACATATTTGTTTCCTTGCATTTTGATCCCAGAGGAGCCTTTTTTTTCATGTATGGTAAAAATTACAATAAATAGATTTGATTGTGAGCCTACTCAGTCTAAGTTATCTAAAGGATTGCATTTTCTGAGTTTAGGTTTTCTGTTTGCCCTGTGCCTCCCTTTTGCGTTCCTGCGCTCCTCCCCAGCCTGTTTTTTTTCCCCTCCACACCTGCCCTGCATCAAGCTCTTTATCCCTGCTCCCTGTTTCCCTCAGCCAATCAGCTCCCTATCTGTTCCCACCTTCACCTCATCTCCTCGTTAGTATTTAAGTCCAGTTTCTCTGTTGAGTTGTCTGCTCAATTTGCCACCGTTTGATTTTAGATAAATAGTTCTGTTCTTGATCCTGCCTGCATACCATCTCTTTTTTTTTATTAAAACAAACAAACAAACAAAAAATTGACCATTATAATAATAAGATTAATCATTTACAAATGAGCATTTTTTGTGTTATTTTCCATGAGATCAAACAATACATTCCTCCAAATTATCCGCTGGCCTTGTTACACCATCTGTCATACCAACCTTAAAGTTATAATAATTTAAATCTATGGCCATGACAGACGCATGTATTGTTATTTATGTCATTCTTTTTCCCTTTTTATATTAATCTTTCACTTAAAAGATCCTCGGTAATCTACAGTATGTTTTGAGTATCAAATATCTCCCACATTTTGCTTGCTTCATCTTGTAGGACGGCCGCCATAGTCCGCTAACATTTTCAGTAATGGATTCCAATGGCAACGTTGAGTCATGCATAACCATTTTCAAACCATTGTTACAACATATTCCTCTTCTATGTCATTGAGCTTTATGTTTATAACACTCAGAACACCATTTCTTAACCTGTTATGGTGCTTAATCACATCAATTTCTCACCTTTTAACATGTGGGTTTTTTTCATTTTTTAGATGTTTTTCCATCAGACTAAACCCAGATGAAGCACACAGTCTGTGCATAATTTACAGATCATAAACCATCTTGTTCAGCATTGCATTGTAACACCATCACTCTGTCACACAGTCATCGCTCATGGTGCGTTTCATATATCACATTTGCAGTCATGGACATATTCATTAAACACAGATGAGGGGCTCAGAATGACAGCTATGCATGGAAACCACACCAGTATGGTGCTCCAGCTCCATCATATTCACCACCCACACCGCACTTCCACTCAGCATATAATCAGTTTTGCAGTGGTATCCATGTTAAAATCACACCTCTTTATCCATATTTATAGCCATCCATGAGCCAGCCAGGCTGTGTGCTAAATGTCCTCCCCTCTTCTGTGTAATTATTCAGTCTCAGTTGCTATAATACATCAGTAATGCTGTTTATGGCTCAAGGTCAGAGCCAAGTGTCCAGAGAGCAGAGGCAGTGATGGATTACTGTTTTCCAGAGCCTTGAACTCTGCTGGACAGTGACAGATTTCAGAAAATCAAGAAAAAGACCTCTAAGAGTCTTTATTGACACTACAGAGCGCCTGAAGGAAAAATGACCTCTGAGTTTTCCTGTGTGAGATGCTCCGTTAAACGGAAAACTTGCCCTCCCTGCAACAGTCAGCCTCCCTCATCTTTCATCCCCTCCGCTTCATCTAATGTGCAGTTGCTTGGCAGTGAACACATCTGCACTGTACTCAGCACTAATGTTTTTTCCCTAGTGCCTCTCTATATTCACAAACATAATCACAAAGTTGTTTTACAGTCAGGGATATGTTTTCTAATTAGTCAGCACATTCTGGCTCTGACTGGTATTGTCATGTTAACACTATGCAGGATGGATCAGAACGATTAGCGATAAATACTTATGAGCGTTCACATCATCTGACAACTCATGAAGGTTTTATGATAACTGAATTGGGTTTAAATTACTTTTAACGTTGAAAAAAATATATTTATATCTTTTAAATTTGGGTTTAATAATATTAAAAGACTGACTTTGACTGACATGAGGCATCCATGTTTGCTTGGTTTTCAGGTTTTAATGAAAAGTGCCAAGTCGAATATATCTGAGCTTTCAGAAAAATCTGTTTTCCAGGCAAATATACGACTCGGAGGTTCCCGTAAACAGTATTACACATCAAAAACTCAGAATTATGGTAAAGCCGATATGACATGAACACAGCATTAGACCGCTGCTTAAAGATCCCCTCCAGACATGTTTAAGGAGATAAGGCTGTTCTCCGCAGTATGATGATGAACCACTGAGTCATCAAATCTCTGAAAATGTCAGAGCAAATTTCCACACATGCGTTATTTGAATAAATGAATCAAATATTTAAAAATCTAAATGGTCACTTTCTTTTATTTAAATGATAATAGCAGTCCTTGGATTACGTTTTTAACAGTTTTTAGCCTCAGTAACTCCAAGCATTCAGGGCTAACCCAAGTCCATGCAAGTCAGCTCCCAAAGAGTCCTTGATAAAACAGGCAGAGCAAGAACACCTCCTGTCGTTTGTACTGTTCTTAGTTAATGATGATGTTGCACAAGTCCACAAGAACACAAATAGGTAAGAACATGGACTGTGTGTTGTACTGATGTTTCACTCAAATAAGTCACTGTGTTAAAGTTTCCTGAATCCAGCACTAATTTAATATGTTATGTGAGATGTTCAACACTTGCCTTCTGGTTTCAATTTATTTCACACCTGTCAGTTCACCTGTTTAATTTTGGAAAGTGAAAACACCTGCATCCATTGTTGTTGCACTGTGTGTTTACTCTCTTCATTTGCATCATCTCATCTGTGATTCTTGCTTGTGTTTTATCTTCCTTGCATCTAAATAATAAACATTCCACATGGTTAGTTAGGGAAATCTCTGTGAGCACACTGAGAAGAAAACACTTAGTTTTTAGCTTGAGGCATTCTTTTTTTTCTTTTATTCATTCACAGTTCAGCCTGAATACTGTAAAATAAATGTATACTAAATGTATGCTGTGGCTTACTTTTCTTTCTTTCTTTCTTTCCTTCCTTCTTTTTTTTTCTTTTTTACTCCACTCTCCATGACTTTTACTGAGCACAACTCAGAACTCCGCAGGGCTTCCATAACATCAAGACAGCTTGATATGAGCATAAAACTGCTGCAGATCAGAGGCTGCAAATTTATCAAAGAACAGGTTTGTTTTAAAACCAGACTTCCAGATACGACGCAGGAAATTCACACTCAGCAAAGATTTTACAATTCTGCTGCATCAAATGAATTATTCTATTTTATTCGCTTCTTTTGACAGGAAGCATTGTCTCTATGTGACAAATAAAAATATTGTGTGCATATATCCACACAATCCAGCATTTATTAATACCTTTTCTGCACCATAGACACAATTCATGTCCACAGCTTCCCACCAAATTGCACCTGCAGCCACATCAACATCTGACTTAGTTCACCTGAGCATTATTTGTTTGTTTACTCTCATTCATCTCAGACTTTTTCATTATGGTGAAAATGTTATTTCATTACATTGCGGGAGAAAAAGTGGAGCATTAGTTTTTATGTTTAGTCCAAAATGAGTTTTGTCATGTTTGTTCATCAGTGTGTTAGCACTCAGTAGGATAAAGGATAAACAATAACATCTGTTGGCTCAGTGAGCAAATCAACACATTTTCTGATACTGACTGATTTTGGCTGGAAAGACAAACGACCCCCATGAAGCCATTTTCTCAGTTTCACTCAACAGTTATTACTTCCACCAAAGGGGTTTATGTTTTCAGTACCGGTCGTTTCTGTTTGTCTATTTGTTTGGTAGCAGGATTTCTGGAAACTGAGCACATTTTTAATCAAACTTATTGGAAAGTTCAACAAAAGGCCAAGAAACAACAGATCTCTCCATCTCAGCAGGTTTGTTTTGGTGCAGATTCGGGTAAAGATTCAGGGATGTGTTTAAGAGATTTCTATGATGCATTTATGAACACAACATGCAGGATTTATAGAAATTAAAAACATCAGGCGTGTGTCTTGTCTATCATCAGTGTATGAACTTATATGCAGACTGTAGATGCAACATTTTTTAACAAATTCAGACAGTTATTAACCCCTAAAAAATGCAATGACTGTCTTTTAGTTTCCTTTTGCCTTTGTTAGACAGTTGAGCTCAGAAGTGAATTGTAATTCTCATATATTCTCCTAAATCATTTTTTGGGGGATGTTATTGTCCATTTTAATGCATACACTCATCACAAATTGACATTTTTACCTTTCTGCTTCTGTATAAATCAAAGATACAAGATATAGTAAGAGCCATAACAGCTGCTTCTTGTGTTTATGCTAAGCTAAGCTAATCACCTAATAGATCCAACTCCATACTTGGTGCACAGACATGATAATGGTATTAGAGTGGTATCAATCTTCTTATCATCTTATCAAACTCTGTCAAAAAAAGGAAAATGTTTAACAGTTTCTATATCAATTTCTTTAACCAGAAACTATTTGAAGTATTTGTATTTATTCACCGAAAAACAAGCCAAACACTTGTTAGATTTAGTGCAGTTCTCCTTTTAGATGGAAATACAAGTGTCACCTAAATATATAACATTCTCTCTCTACATCTAATTGATGCATCCCCCCCTCACATGTATTTTCTTCATTTTAATAAAAACTTCTAGCAGAAAGAACAAAAATAAGAGCATAACATCTGTAAGGTGAGATGAGATTCTACAGCACAACATACAACATAGATAAATGTTTGTGTGGTTCAGTTTCCCTGGTGTGTAAGAGGAGTAATGAATCACTACACTGCACACAGTTATCAGTGTGATGTGATGTGATACGAACACACGAGCAGCTGTTCAGTCAGTGTTTAAAGTGCCAGAGGTGTCTGACTCTCTGAATCCCTCTCAGCATTCAGTCTGTCGCAGCGTCCCGCTCCCACAGGAGCTGCTGACTGAGAGCTTCCTTCTTTGTCAAATCCACAGACACTGTCTTCATGCCATGGCCCCATCCCAGAGGCTCAGTGGTAATCTTCCGTCCATTGACTCAATGTAAACAGAAGTGTCACGATCTGACTTTTGATTTGTCAGCCAGAACCCTGAACTTTGTTTCCCCCCCCAGTCTCTGTGTGACAGCTACCCTGATGCTCATTTATATGATGACTGCTGGTAATTATTTTTCCAAGAGTCATACATATTAAAGCCTGAAGCATTATAGAAATGTTCTAGGAGGAAATAATTGATCTGTTAAATAAATGGTATAAATCAAACCATTATGTGCAAGGTAAGTGGATTTCTCCCATATTAAAATACTCCACTGAAAATCTATCTTGACTTTCAAACACTTATCCCTGTAAGTTTGAAAGGTGTGTGGCTTGTTCCTTTTGTGGAGGATGGCATCGTTTTTGCACAATAGAAATGAAATACCACCTGTTTTCCTGCTCCAGAACTCAATGAAGTAGAGATCTTTTTTCTTTTTTTTAAACATACTGAACATATGGATCAACAACAAAGAAATGCATCATGGCTGTACCAGTCCATTATATTTGCATAGAGCAATTATCATCTCAGGGGGCTTTACACTCTCATGGACTAATGCAATATATAACTGCTGCATTTGTTGGTATTTTATCTGAATTACTACATAAAAGCAATACAACACTCTGTTACATTGGGTGGAGCAAGAAAAACCAAGTGCAGACTCAGTTATAGAGGTAGGGATATGGTGAATAAGGTATTTTATTATAAAGCAGGGTGGGGAAGAAACTCAGGCTGATATATGGGAAACAGGAACTGAGGCTGTTGCAGGGGCAAGGGGAGATTAGGGCAGAGGTAAGCAGGTTCGGAGTAGGAGCTGAGGAAGTTAAGTAGAGTGGGGGGTCCAGGGTGGGGAAGCAGGGCTAACGAGGCAGCAGGACTGATCTGAACTACAGGGGAGAGGAGAAACAGCATCAAGCTAGGGAAAACAGGCATGATAGGATAACTAGGTAACTGCAGGCAAAAATGGCTGCAAGGGTGGCCTGACTGAGCAGAGGCTATGATCTAACAGTGTGAATCTGGCAGGGCTGAGTATTCATGGAGGTCTTGATTACAGAGTGCGTTGCAGCCGGTGGGGCTCTGGTCCGAGTCCAGCACACCTGTCTCCACTCAAACGATCACACACTCAGCGGGGAGAGAAGGAGAGAGCCACTGGGGGAGTGGCAACAAGTTAGGGAGACACAGGGTGGGAAGCAGGTGATATCGCAGTAGCAGGTGTAGCACATCCTCTATAATTAGAGCCTGATTTGAACAAGGAAAAACAGGAAGGAATGGACAAAAACTCAGAAAGAGGAACAGGGGAGGGATGCTGCTTCCAGGGCAGACAGATATACAATATCTAGCACGTACAGAATTTATAAATACTTAAGTTAGTTAATCTAAAGGGGACAAATCATGCACATTTCCAGGTCTATATTTATATTCTGGAGCTCTACTGGAATACATTTGCATGATTTACAGTTAAAAAAACTCCTTATTTATCATATACTGGTCGTTTATAAATCCGCCGTTTAAGCTTCTGTCTCGTTCTGTCCCCCCTTCCTTGAGCCCACTCTGTTCTGATTGGACCTCCAGCAACAAAGAAAAAAGCTACAGAACAGATGATTTGTTTGTTGGTATGGTCAAACAATCTGATGTTAACACGAGGAGAATGTAAAGGTAACATTGAAAGCAAAGGATTCAGAGGAGCCCTGACTATTGACTTACAAGGAGCATTTGACATACATTCACCAAATGTTTTGGAGCTTTGACCATATTTAACAAACATCCAACATCGTAAAGGTATAAAAATTACAGAAAATCAAACAAAACACAATGTGTGTCCCTTTTTAAATGGAATCGCCACAACCAATGAACCTGTTTCCTGTGGTGCTTTCACATTCAGCTCTACCTTTGTGAACTTGTGACTCACTCTGACAAATTATTGCCGTTAAGCAATTGCAAACCATACAGACAGGGCTGACCTTTGAAGGAACAGGGAAGCAATGCCAACAAAGTTTTCCTCTTCTAATCTGTTTCAAATGTAGTATCCTCAACCAACAAGGACACCCAAGGATGAATAGATGAATGTTGCTATACCATTAAGTATTAATATGTGGAGTGACTGAGTATGAAGTGGTGTTTAGCTGAGAGGAAGCACATGGCCACAGAGGCTGGGAAAGGACAACCACAAAGCACATGGTGCTTTAAGGGCTTTTGTTTTGGGATAACGATCTCAATGTCAGCATCTCAAATATTAAAAGCCTGCATTCGCAATTAGCGGGAAGATCAAATCAGCTCTTTCCATTTTCCTGAGCGCACGCCTGCACCAGCTGCGGGAGCAGGGACTGTTACTCTGCTGCTCTGACTGCAAATGAACCAGAGCTGCACAACATGAATCAGCCGAATATTTTTAACAGAGTGCCATCCATACAGAATGCTGCAATTAGCAATAAATGAAAGCAAATATGTGTGGAAATGAGCATTGATATCTCCCTCAGTCAATAGCAATTAACTTGACAACAATAAATTGGAGTTTTAATAACCCAGTGGAGATATGGTTGAGGCGTTATGGCTGATATTTCTGATAATTTCTACAAAACTTTCAGAAAGTTCCAATGAATAATTTTAACATGCAGGGAGTCGACAACACAAGACATCCTCTACTGTTAGAGATGGTGTAAAGCCTGTGTGTGCTCAGATCCGACTCTCCGAACGGCTACTTTGAATTGATCAATAGATTTGGCAGCTGAGGACGGGCAGTGTTTGAGCATCGGCTCAGCTGGATGCAGTGCTTCCTCACATCTGTGATCTTTATCATACACTCGCTTCCTTCTGCGAGGACAAGGATCGACCACGTTATGAAACCCTGGTGGAAGAACAAGCTTTGATCCATGCATGCATATACTCAGCAAAAGACATACAGAGATACACTCTTTTTAATAGTGACACCAACACACACAACTATCATAGAGTTTGGACAAGCTCCTATTTTTACAAAGCTGTTGTCACTTTGTTTTGATTTCTTTTTCTTTTACAGTTCTGCGAGTGTTTTGTGAAATTCTTTTTCCTGGCATCAAACAATATTTCCTTCAAAGATTATTGAAGGATATCTTGTTTCATCCCACCTGAAACAACAGTTTAACCCCATTTTTCCACCATTTCTCTCTCCTCTCTCTCACACATCAGGCTCCAAAAATTGATACAGGTGTGCACATTAATTTGCATTGGTGTTTGGCAATGAAGAGAGACTGATATAAATACGAGATTCTTCACAGTTTTCATGGCTGGTTGCTCTGATCCTCGTTTTAATTACCATGGTAAACTGCACTGAATAGTAAAACTGTAGGTGCATGTCTATTTTAGGTATTAGGTTTAGGTATTTAACTGCATATCAGGAAACAGCTGTGGTGGGTGAGAAATAAAAAGCAATATGCCATGTATGAAATTTTAACATCAGTCCAAAAGCTCATGAAACCATCCACCGCTCTTTATATAGTTATCTAAGAAGGCACATTTTCATCTGGTGTCCGTGATTTGATTATTTAGGTATCACACTAAGTTTTCCACACACAATATATATAAAGATGAACACTGATGATTCTTTCCTCTTTTTTTCGTCCCATTTGTAATGCCTGTGCACTATAGCCTTTGTCATTGCTAAAGGAGGATTCATAGTGGTGTGTTAAAGGATAAGGCTAGCAATTTTCTATATATTTTTCTTTTCATGTGCAGAGCCAAAGCAACAATGAATTTATCTACTTTCACTTTTCTGTGTGTATCCAAAGCCTGATATATCATATTCCTCCATGCCGTAAATCACAACAAGCTATGGAAGTAAAGGGAAATCACATTTCTTTAAATGCTCAGTTACACAGAACTACTCTCTGGAGACTGGAAACATGATCACTGATATTCATCTTTTGGAGCCATTTCTACACAACCAACATGCCTAAACTCTTCATAGTGGAAGAGTATGTCACCCGGTGCAGCTGTGGGACTCACAAATGTGTTTTTAATAGTTTTTGGACAACAACGAAGGTCTATGATACAGAGTTATATGATATATAAGGCACAATACTACACAATACTCCAAACATGAGATTTGTTGACAATAATAAAAATATAGAAAATCTTTTGTCAGCTTATGTCAGCCAGGGCTCATGTTCAATGTGCCCAACAACACGATAACATACTGACAAGATCCAACACATTATAGTGCCAGGAATACATATTCATATATCAAGGTTAAGAGGGGTTTATTGCAGAGTGAACAGCAGCTAAACTTCTTCTGTCATACTGAAACCTCAAGGATCATGTAGTGAAAGCTTAAATACAAGAATGCACATAGAAATCTTTTCCACCACATCAGTGTGTAAACATTGTCATCCCTCTAGCATTGCAGCATTGCTCTCAGCACAGTGTTCTTTTACACTGTTTACACACTTATCATTACTGTGGTGGACGAGAAAAGTACATTTCTATGTGCAACTCAAACAAGCTTTCACTACGTTATCCTTGAGGTTTCAGTGTAACAGAAGCCCTTCGAAGTTCAGCTGCTGTTCACTCTGCTGTAAACCCCTCTTAACCTTCTCTCCATTCTGAATTCCTGGCACTATAATGTGTTGGATCTTGTCAGTTATTGTGTTGTTGTGCTGTTGCGCTGCTTCTGTTGAAGAGGAGGAAAGAGTGATTTCACTGCCAAAAGAAGAAGAATAGACGCTGGTTATGTCATGAGGCTCAGATAAAACTGTAGCCTTCATCCTCTGGCTGTACTTTGTTAATTATAAGGTCATTGCAACTCAGTTGTTGCCTGGTTTTATTTTTCCATCTCAATGTGAAGTCCATCTGCCTTTTTTATAGTTTGCTACTATTTTAGATAACAGTTACTCAGCTTTTTATTTACATTTTTAAACATTTTTATCATTTTTATTTTATCTTGTGTGCATTGGTCTCAGTTTTTGTCTTTAATTTGTGCTTTGTTTGTATTCCTTTTTTATTTCTTCACTTATTCTGTCTTATTATCAGCTTGTCAATCAACTAACTGTAAAGCACTTTGAACTATGCCTATCTGTATGAAAAGGTGCTATATAAATAAGGTTTGATAGATTGATTTTCATTCTGATAAATATAATCATCATAAATAAATAAAAAACATTTCCCTCCCAAATTTGAGAAAGGACTGATTGCATTTCTTCTGTGTTGCTATTAACATCTATATTAGCATTTTGCTCCAATTGTTTATAGCAACAGTAATAAACTACACAGTCAGTAGTCGGGGGGCTAATTTAAAATAAACCAACGTAACTGATGGGGATAATTGATTCTTGGTCCCTTTTTGTCTTTTGACAGATTCTGATTGTCTGTCTGTCTCCATCGTGTCGTTTACAGAAGACATCAGCGAGCATCCTTCTCATTCCATTAATCAGTTGTGAGCTGCTCCTCCTGTGGGGATATTAGTAAGTGAGCGGCTGATTAGTTTGGAGTAATGTGGCGTTTTAGAGGCTCTGGGGAAGCAGATTGTTTCCTCTTTGTGTGAAACTCATCTATAAGCCACTTTGGAGTTTACTACAGAGCAGTTTATAGTCTCTGGAGCGATTAGTAAGGACAGCTGATAAAATAACAGGAAGAATGTTGCTATAGAAGGCTATTTTTAAGTTTTAAGTTTGGTCTGAAGCTAACGTTAGCGCACTGGGAACACGGAGTGGTGCAAGTTTGGGATATAACATTAACTACCATAATCAAATAACATTTAAACTTACGGAAATAATGCAACAGTAGTCTGACTAAATGTGAGTCCTAGAGTCATGGAGAGCAGCGAGTGAACTGCAGATCTAAAAGTTAGTCTTGAAATAACAGGAATAATTTCCAAAATAACCACCGACACACTCATTAGAGGGCCAGAATTTACAGACTAATACTTAGTATTTCTAAACAGAAGTTGGCACTCTGAATGGGAGTCAATTGGAGCCAGGGATTTTTTTGTAGCCAGAATATAGTGCCCGTTACCTGCATTGCATTTTAACACCCAGGCCACACCACCTACCTGAGCCTCTTGCTTTTCATTTTAGTGCCCATGTTAAAAGCTTAAAGCACCCACATGAACAACACCGCTCATGTGTGACTGGGTGATAGTCATATTGTAATCATACCAGCGATATTACACCTTTCACTACAGTTTCAGACATGAAACACAATAACTCAACACTTCTAGTATCCATTTCAAAATGAAGTGAAGTAAAGAGAGATCGCTCTTTTGTTTCATTTATTTATTTTTATTACTATTATTTGTTTTTCACAATTGAACGCATGTTTCTTAACCTTTTACTGTTTAAACTAAATATGAATGAAATTTATAATAGGATGAAACATTCTATTATTGATGGCCATTATCAAAGGCAAAGTCAATGTAGAGAGATAGACCTGGAAGTAGCAGCACTGTCTGTGTGCGTGTTGCAGCAGTTTAGCGAGGTAGCAGTCATGCACAGGTAAAGATAGACGATGTGGCTGTTAGGTACTTCAGCGCCGGCTTCAGTCTCAAGCTGTGGGGATTGCTGACAACTTGACACGTGCACACACTTCATGCTGTGATTAGCCCAGTAAATCTCTCTTGAATTCTTTTTTCATTTCATTTCTCAACTGTCTGTGGTACTTTTTGCCAGACTCTGGTATTTACTACCAAGTTTTCCCTCAATGGCTTTGACCAAACAAAACTTTATGCTATGTCATCTTTGCCACCTGTTCATCACTGTATTGTAATTTTAATTTACACAAATAGTGAAAGCCCTGCTGTCAATGTAATTGACCCACATTTCTATTTCAAGAATCAATGTCCCAGTTGTTGCTGAGGGAGTGACATATTTTGCAGTCTGATTAGGGATTAAAGCCAATTGCTGTTTTTAGTTAGAAACTTGATGCTCAAACTCAACTATTATCCTGCAGGCTGAAGAATATGAAGATAGACAGAGCTGTCAGAAAGGGGGGAGAGCCAGTATAAAAATATAAATAAGAGGATAGAAATGTGCTTATATCCCTGTGACACTTTTTTTTAGCTGCTTAGAAAGCTGAAAAACAAATGTGATCCCCCATACAAATGTTTCATATTCTGACCTTAAGTCCTTTAGCCATCTGACACCTTATGAAGAGTTCTTGTTGAAACATTGTAGAATAGCTGAATATATTCCAGGCGGCTTTGAAAGTCGGCTTTCTTTTTCATGATTAGAAGAAAGGCGGCTGTGATGAGGAGGACAGAGACAGACAGTAAAGGTGAAAGAAGAAAAGTTTGTTTGTTCTTTCTTTCCTTTGTGTACCCTGACAACTCTGATCTCCCTCCCTCTCTGTCGCTGTCTGTGTGCCTCTCCTCCTCTTTTTATCGTTACTTTCTATCCTTGTTGTTTCCCCACAGAGAGATACCCTGGTGACGATTCAGCCTCCCGATTCTCTTTAAATTACCTGCCTTTTGTTTCACTGCTGAGACTGTGCTACAAAAGCCCTGCACACTTTTTATATAGTGTCCTCTTTGTCATGTTGTTTCCTTCTCATTGCGTCCCTCTTTAATCAACAACAAAATTCGATCTGGAATCTCACACCAACTGAGCATATTTCCCCCCTTTCTCTCTTAAGGTTTTGAACTGCTTTACTTCTGCATGAAATAATTTAAATGCAAAACAATTGTTTACTGCATGATACACCAGAGGGATGTTTCATTAAGGTGGCTGAGAAAAGGCAAGGATTATTGAATGAGCCTACAGTCTGCTTCCTATTGCTGACCACTAACACTGTGCCTCTTGTGCATTATATAAAGCCTGTTACCTCCTAAACAGATTACATTTTAGACTAAAATTATGTAAGACAGCTCCATTACACACCCAGAGACCAATACTATGCAGCTCATGGTTTTCTGCTTGTAATGGAGTTTGTGGTACTTTAATTAAACCCAAATTTATTTAGTAGGCCTGACATGGACCGCGTGAGCACAATAACAAATGTCTTATAATAAGATTGACATAGTGCCACTCTCTAAGTCAGGCTCACATAATTATTCACATAATAATTTATCACACAAAAGACCAAAAGATAGGAGCAAGGCAACTTATAAAGGGTTGCACGGGTGACATGTCTCCCCTCCGTGTCCATTTAATAACCTACAGACGGGGGACAGAATTAAAGGAAAAATCTTATATGTGTAGAGAAACATAACAATCGCAGGTGTTTCCACATACATGGTACACTGCATGGTACAATCAAGCAATTAACATTCAATTATAGTCTGTGGCATGTGTAAAAATGCTGAGCAGGCCCAGTAGATGCTGATTTGTATCAAGATGGCAGGAAGAAAAGATCTAAGTAACTTTGAAAGAGGGTTGATTGGTAGGGCACAAATGACAGGAGCTTCGGTCACAAAGAATGTTCAACTGGTGTTTCAATAGGACCAGAGACTAAAGAGACATCTGCATTTAGGACTGTAAAAAAATACATCAGTAAAAACGGTCAGATATTGTGTTCAACAATGCACATTCGATGACTATGATGCTCATGCATCCGTGTGATATGTAAGGAAAAACAGAAGAGCAACTCTTCCTCAGGTGACTGAGAATGTCATTAATCCCTCATTGCAAAGATGGACGCATATTTGACCGTTTAAAATGATATGAATCACGTGCTATGGCCTTCACACTTACAACACTTCCTATTTTAGACACTAGGTGGAAGCATTTATTTATTTATTGTCAAACTACAATTATCTGTCTGGCCTGTTATGGAGCATTAGCAGAACACAGGGTGTGGTGAGAGGAACTAATTATTAACTAATTATCACTGATTATGTAATGATGACATTGAATAAACCCTTCATGACCTTTTTATAGGATTTTGACATTGGTTGAAAAGTCTGTTCAGATGCAAATTCCTAGAGCTGTGCATTGGTATGCAGCAATGGATAGGTTCAACTGCTAAAGAGAAGATGGGCAAACCATATAAAATATTCATCTTCAGCCTCCTCACAGACTTTTTCCACATCAGTCTAACAAAGAGATGTTCATTATTGTAGACATATCTGGAGTGTTTGGCTTGTACTTTCTTTGTCAGTGACACAATAACTGTAAACATGGGGAATGAGTTGAAACTGCCTTTGAAATGTTGTCTTGTCGCACGTGGTTGGCTGCCAGTCATTTCACATTCAGAAGCACCCCACATGCCTGACTTCCCTTTCCTTTAACTATTAATATCCTAAGAAAACGTAAGTTCTCCTTTTCGTGATATTTTTAGACACATAGGTATGAAGTGCGGTCTGTGGAGTTTTCATGTGTTTTTATTTTGGTTTATGTCATACATTGTGACCAAATTGTGAAGTCCGGTTTGTGCAGCTTGGTTCGCATGATTAATGAAAATGAAATGAAAAAGTGCCATGAAAGAGGTAATGTTACATTCATGTGGTCATGTGTGTGGTCATGTTTTTTTCTCTGTAAATAAAGATACAATGTTCTGTTGTTCTATGTACTGTATAACATGTCCACTGTCATCCACTTCCTACTTTCAATTGTACTGTACTGTATTGTCCATCATTCAGCCTCCATTGAAATGGATGACTTCCTGTCTTAATCTGACAATTGGTGAAGTTGTGCATGCAGTACAAACCAGATCTGTAATAACGTTGGTCAACTTTTGAGTTTGTTTATTAACTTTCTGATTTATCCTTCAACCTGCTCCATTTTTGAGTCTGCTTGTCTGTTAAGGGACCAACTCATCACGAAGCTGACCCAAGTTAAAGTGTGATTTAGCATGATACTGCAGGGTCGCTGCTGAATGATCATGACATTATGACAAACTATAACCATGAACTTTCCTTACCTGTCATAACCATGGAGGTGTCAAAGTAATATAGATATCACATAGTGTCCCAGCTGATATAATTTATTTCTAGACAGTCTGAATGACCTCCAGACTTCCTTATCTCAGAACAGTGATGGCCGATCTTCTGAAGCGGCTTAGCTGGACAGCCTGTCTGTCAAACAGAAAGCAACACAGAAGGGGAAAAGAAAGTTACTGATGCTAATGAACAAAGCTCACCCTGTCCTCACTCAGCCTTTTGTAATTTAGATGTTTTCAAAAAGCGGCAATATGGATTGGCCGTAATTACCAGCTTCTCTCACAAAAAGAGAAGTGGGAACTTTTTATGAGATGGTTCAGGAAGAGACATTATGTTTTCTTTTGCTACCAACTGTGTTGAGTTTTGTCCAATGGAAGCAATTAAAGCCACTAATCTTGTTCTGTCACCCAAAATCAAAAAACAAAAAGTGCCTCATAGGGAAACAATAAAGCTCAATTTGGATGCAAATAAATGCTGATAAAGCAAACAAACAGACTCATAAGGGCCATTACTATTCGGTTTCGTCTCTATTTAGATGGCTGGCAAAACGGTCTTGTTATGTTAATGTATCCGTGTCCGGAAAATGCAGTCAGTATATAACAAAATACCTCTGGAATAGCAGTAAGGGGGATACGAACAGAATTTTTAAAATGCTAACAATGAAATGTTATTTATTTTACACTACCTATGAGCAGCGAAGCTTAGAAACATTATTGTATCTAAGAAAAATCACTCCACTTGACCTGAGACACCAGGGGTCAGTGGAAGAGATTGTTTTGTGGTCACAGGGAGAAAGAAAAAAAAACAGAGCACTGAAGTTTAGGGAGCAGGTCTCCGGTTTACGATCAGACACTAATTGGTTTTGCTGCCTGAGGCAAGGTGATAGGTAAGCTGAGGCAGTGAAGGCCCAGACAGCCAGAGCCGCGATTCAAGCTGGAGGATCATGACAGGTAGCAGGGAGGAAGTGGTGCGACAGGCGAGAGGTCTGTGTCTGTGTCTGGGGCAGCAGTGTGAAACATACATTCAACCTTAACCACAATTATGTATAATATGACAATTGTAATCAGAAGCCGGTCAACAATGTTTATAAAATGCGTTTTTTCTTGGACTGCATGCTTTTGCTCGTGGGAAAGTCCAACTGGTTTAAAAAACTCTGACTCTAACCTGGGTACTTTCCCCTTTGTAAGAGTTTTCATGCCTGCTTTTGTCTTTCCATATTTGTATACAGCATTTAGAGTTTTAGACTAGAAAGTGAGGTCAATTTAGGGAAGTGGGTGCATTCTGACCAAGTACAAACGGAGCAGAATAGATAGAAAACTGATCAAATTGGAGATAAAATGTGCAAAAACTGGTTGCTGAATATGTGATTCATGGTGATACAGCAAAAAACAGTTTTCCAGCTCCTCCCTTGATATCACTCTCTGCCTCTCTCTGCTGCTCTGTCACTCTGAATGCACAATATGAAGTTTAATTTATGAAGCTACATTAATTTCAGCCACAACCATTAGCAACATCATTGTGAAGAAGCTCCAAGATCTCTATTGCAGCATAATGAAATTGGTAATAAACAGGTTTCACAGGGAAATGAATACTGCTGAAGAAGTTATTTACTGATCCAGACTTTCCCCAAATCTTATTGAACATGACAAAGAAGGGTTGGGTGCTAAAAGTTGAAACAATGAAACATGCTTCCCTAGGCCCTGTTAACCACTGAATACTCTGAACACTTTTTGTGTGTGTTAGATCAGTCATATAATCGTGGCTCTTATCTTGGCAATTAAAACATTCTTATGGCTCTTCATACAAAATTATTGGAGATAAAATGTGCAAAAACTGTTTGCTGAATATGTGATTCATGATGATACAGCAAAAACCAGTTCTCCAGCTCCTCCCTTCATATCACTCTCTGCCTCTCTCTCTCAAAGTGGCCGATGATGAAAGTTGGTGAATTCATGGATGAGTTTCAGCACTCACAGATTAATTGTGGTTGTCCAGCCGTAACAGGAATCTTAATTAATGCTATTTTGTTGTTGTTTGGCATTCTTTGCAATTGTATAGCTCCAGTACTAGTCTGTAGTGGTAGCAGAATAGGTAGAAACTTGCTATGAGGCTGCCAATTTGTGCTGATTGTGATTTGTCATTTTTTCTCTCTTTTTCTTCAGTTTTAAGTTCAAGACTTTTTGCATTAAATATTTACAGTGTTTTATACTAATTCATGATTAATGAGAACCAATAACAAGATATAACATACAACAGATAACTTACACTCAGCTTATTTACACACAAAAAAGAAAACTATAGGGAGAGAGACAATGACAGTAATAAGAACAGAGTGGCAGTGGTTTGAGCCACAGAGCTCTGCTATGAGACTGTAAAAACCTCTATCATTTCCTGGAAATGATTCACACACTAATATAAAACGGTGTTATACTGTTAAGGCTATCCATTGTTAAAAAAAAAAAACTTGTCATCATTACATTAAATGTTTTATCAGTTTCTCTCCGGGAGTTTCTGTCTAAATAATGTGGTTCAAGAGAAAGCGAAAGAAAAAGTGATGGAAAACATTTTTCCGGACTTCCTTATATTTAGTGCACTTCTTCAGGTACATATGTGATGTTTGTAAGAAAAACTGGTGCATAACTCTTTATAGTTCTGTAATATCAAGCATTAAATAGATGGCGGAGGTCTCATTTGTGGATAAAATTCAGGTGACTGTAACGTTTGTGTGAGGAAACATGAGGCTTTGCTGACATCTAGTGGTAGCTATAGACGGGACAAATTGAATAGAAAAAAAACAACAAAGTTTCTCAGTATGGTGTTAGGCCATCATGTGCTGCCAGAACAGCTTCAATGCATTGGTCTACTACTGGAGTGATAAACATCATTCTCCCAAAAGATATTCCCTCATTTGGTATTTTGATGGTGGAGGCGCTGTTTAACACGTCAGCCCAGAATCTCCCATAGGTGTTCAGCTGGGTTGAGATGTGGTGACTGTGAAGGCCATTGCATATGATTCACATCATTTTAAACTCTCAAATGTGCATCCATCTTTGTAATTAGGGGTTAATAGGGTCAACGCAACTAATCTCCCTATCCCTTATTGTTGATGGACTGTTGTTGCTGACACAGTCTGATCAAGTACTGCATTGACATTCTCAGTCACCTGACGAAAAGTTATTCTTCGGTTTATTCTTACATATCACACTAATGCACGAGCATCACGGTCATCAAATTTGAGTTGTCACCTACAATTTCTGACCTTATTTACTGATGTCTTTCCCACAGGCCTAAATACAGATATCACTTTAGTCTCAGTTCTTATTAAAACAGCAGCCAGTTGAGCAGCTCCTGCCTTCTGTGCCCCCAACAAATAATCATCTATTATCTTTACTTGGATCTTTTCCTCTCACTATCTTGATACAAAATCAGAATCAACTGAGCCTGTTCAACATTTTTATACATGCAACAGAGCATGATTGGATATTAATTGCGTGATTGTACCATGCAGGGCTCCTGTGTGGAAGCATCTACAGTCATTATGTTTCTCCACACTTCATTTATTCAGGATTTTCCTTTAATTTGTCCCCAGTATGTATGCTTTTCATTCAAACTTTTTGTGTTTTGTGTTTGTTCCCATCGGCTTGATTCCCCATGCGGTTGTTGTTGTTTTTTTTGTTTCTGTTTTGTTTTTTGTAATCTAATATAGACACGGTTTGCTTCCTCTTTCATACAATGTGAATGGAGTACTTTACATTAATTCAATTCATTGGTTTCAACTCAGGCCATGTTGGCAGTGCCTGAGAGTGTGCTTTACCTAACTTAAACGGTATTCTTTATTGCAATTACTTAATTACTTACACAATGATAGTAGTGAAATATGGCACAATAAAAAAAATAATAACGTTGCTGTTTTGCATTTCATTAATCCATAAGGAAGAAATCAGGTGTTCCAGGAGTGCAAGAAAGAGACAATAGGTGTTTAAAAAATTAAGCAGAATAACAAAGTGAAGTAACAATATAGCATATAGAAATGTCAAAATCTAAATACAGGATATGAAACATGATATACAGCAGATATGAATAGAGTGTAACCTTTTTTGAATCAAATATGAAAACCATTAGAGTCCTGGTAGGTACACACACTCATCTCAATATAGTGTTTACACAGCTAGTAGCGTATTTCCGAATCGCATTACAGTCATACAGTTTACTGAGTCATAAACTAACTGGTCTGTCTACAGTTTACACCTACTTATTCCTGTTGTTACAAGAAGCCACAGAAATCTGAATCAAAGCATTTACAAGTACTCATTACGGCAGTTGAAAATGTTCTGTTAAATTGGAGTTGAGTAGCATTAAAAACTCTCTGATGTTTTGTATTGTATATTCCACTACAAGGCAAGACACCTACAGTCACCAAAGTAGTCAGGAGGATATGTGTTTGCTGTCATTAATCAGTGGTTAATGTCAAAGTTGCTCTTATTGTCTCTCAAAAGAAAACAAATGTCTTGGATTGAAGGAATTAGTGCATAAAAATAAACATTTAAAGTAAAGAAATGCACAAAGCTACAGCAAGACAAGGAATTTGATCAAAATTGATAGCAAGATGAATGTAGCATGTTATCCGAAAACACTGGAGGACAATTTGCATTTATCAGCCTGGAAGCTACACATAGGACGCACTTTCAACACTACAATGATCCAAAACATAAGGCCAAGTCGACCCGTCGTTGGCTACAGCAGAAGTTTCTGGAGTGACCACCACAGTCTCCTGACCTCAATATCATTGAGCCAGTTCACACAAGACAGCCCAAGAATTTACAGCACCTGGAGGCTTTTTACTAAGAAGAATTGGCAGCTTTACCATCTGAGAAAATAAAAGTGCCTCACCCACAAGTTATCCCAAGACTACAAGCCGTCATTGATACTAAAAGGGGCAAAACACAGTATTAAGAACTAAGAGTATGGTAACTTTTGAACAGAGACCATCTCAGTTATATCTGTTTAATCATTGTGCTACTTTGAGATGCCTCATAGTTTCATTTGAAGAAATATGTTTTGCCTGATTACTCATGTTTTCTTTAAAGAATGGTACACATTTTACAAAATCTGCCAGGGTGTGTAAACTCATGAGCACAACTGTAGCATTAAATTAAACTGTTGGTGGCTAATCTCTCGTTTCCTCTTAACAATCTCACAACATTATCTTCACATACTGTAAACTGTGACTCATCTCCACAGAAGTCCTACCTCTGTCAGGCCAGTTCAGCTGAGCCAAGTAAAGTGTCATGTGACTTCCAATAACTCCAGCTGTTCTTAAGAATATATTGCCATGTTGAATGTATGTGAGATGACTCAACCTATAAATATCTTAGAAACAGACTAGAAAATGAATGAGAGGAGGATGTGGTTTACTGCAAGTGAATCTTTGTGAATGAGAGTGCACAATCTTGCAGCTTTGTGTGTGTGGTTCCCATATTTATTCTTTTGGTGATGACTTTTGACCTTATTATTATTTTCATGCCAGAGGGGACTTCCTTTCACACTGCATCATTTCTTGTAAGTCATAACTGCTAAGACAGAAAAGGAGGTTTCTTCCACACTTCTTATCTTTACTACGCAAACATAAACACACACATACACAGGTTATGTGGGCAGTGGAGGTCATGTGCAGATGTACTCTCTGCTAATTTCATTGTCGGGAATGAAGTCTGAACATCCCAGAAGAAGATGCAACTGTTACCTTGGTTACTAGAGTACTTCACAACAAACAACAGGCTTCATCTCCATGCATAGGGGAAGGGGAAGAGGGGGGGGTGCTGAAAATCTGACAAATAAATAAATAAATGACACCAATTTCAGTTTCACAGTGCACCAGTCAGTGCAGCTCTAAAGTTTATCCAAAGCCATTTCAGTCAGTTCACACTTGTTATTGCTATTAGGAGAATTTACTTTAATTTAATTGTTTCTGCTTTCACTAAAGTTGATTCTTAAGGCTTATGGTGTCAAAAAATATATTTTTCTTTGGTCCTTACTTTGCAGAGCATGTGTGAGTCTGAAGGAGATGTGAATTACAGTGCACACTATGTCTTTTCTCAAAAGTATGCAATGTAGTTGTTTGCAGAGGACACATGAGACAAAAGGTAATAAATGTCAGATTGTTGGTTTTGGAAAGTTACAAAAATTGTGAGAGGGGGCATTCAACTGTATTGTCAGAAAGGTATGAGGGGTGAGTCACTGTTTGACCATACAACAGCCCTCCAATTGAAGCAATCTGACCCTGTCGATGTTTGCCACTTATCCCCCATCCCATTACTAGCTGTAAAGATGAATGAAAGATGTCAGGAAAGATTTGAGTCTCTTATCTATTGCAAGCAGAAGAGAAGATAATAATACAAATTAAGTTTCTGTTTTGATGCAGGAAAACTGTCTCAAAGTCTTCTTGAATTGAAATGTGTTCTCTTTAATTTATCACCTTAAGTTCTCAAACAGTTCCCCAGGATTCTCCACACTTGGCTGTACCTGGATCGTATCCTAGCAACGCATAAATACTGATAAACACTCACTCAACAGACTGTACATGACTCAGCAAATTGCAGTAGACAGGAAATGTCCAATTATGGTCATATTTGTTTATACTGTATACAGTACTGTGAAAAAGTCTTAGGCTACTACTAGCTTTGTTGTTTTAGCAATGCTATAATGACCACTTATATTTGTTTTTCCAAGATATAGAAATAATTAAATATGGTCATTACAGCATTGCTAAAACAACAACACATGGTGGCCTAAGACTTTTGCACAGTAGTGTATAAAAATATATGTCCAAATATGGTCATATGTATGTATGGTGTGATTCTGTGAGAAAA